>NW_016158362.1:35837-38611 GCF_001687245.7 Rhagoletis zephyria | reverse complement strand
CGGCGGTGCACTACAGCAAGGGGCGCTGTAGTTTGTAGTCCACTCGCGAGTGGTGCGTAGACCAGAACATAGCCGGAAGTGGCACCAGCCAAGGCATGTGTTGCATTTGACTGATGTCACATTCCGGTATATTCTGTTCTGGCACACGGAGCAGATGGTGTGGGCAAGCAGTAGCTGCTGGTTGGCTCGCGCTCGCGAGTGGGACCGGTCGGTAGGTTGTGTGGGTGGGGTGTGTTGGGAGGTTTGCTGTTGCTCAGGGGAGCTTCTAGGGGCCGTGCAGGCTCTTCGGGTGCTGGGTCGCACCCGTGCATTACGCGAGTGGGTAGCCGTGGAGGCTGATTCTGCCATTTGGCTTGAGCAACAGGGAGCCACAAAGTTTGTGGTCCACTCCCGGTGAGACCTAAGGCCAGAGCAGGTTCTTAGGTGACTCCACCCGTTGCAGGAATTGCACATAACCGAAGTGGAGTTCGGGTGGAGTCGATTCTGGCAAACACAGCAGAAGTAAATTTCAAGGTATTGCTCCATGGACGGATAATGATTGGTGGGTATCGCCGATCTAGACGGGGTTAGATCGCCGAAACAACAGCCCTTGGTCGGGTGAAACCCGAGTCATTCCGGTACGTAGAACCGGCTGTCGTGGTACTTCACTTCGCTGGCGACATTGGCCACGACCCCATCCAAGGTAATGTCCCTCATGCCCGGTAGGGCCCTTTTCCTAGTGAAGGGAACGATGGCGGTTTTAGCTGGGTTTATACTCAGCCCAAACTTGGCACACCATTCCCTTGTTAATCTTAGGCCTCTTTGAACGATGTAGCAGAGGGTGCTCTCAAACTTCCCTCTGGCCATGATTACTATATCGTCCGCATAGCCTTGGCAGCGGATACCATTGTCAGAGAGAAGTTGAAGGAGTTCATCCACTACTAGGCTCCATAGAAGGGGGGATAGCATCCCCCCCCCTTTTTTGTTTGTATTTGTATCGCGCTGACCCCTACATCGGTTTTAGCAATTCTCGTGTGCAGCAGTTTATCCACCCAGTTGCAGATCACCGGCTGTACCTTTCTTCTCTCCAGAGCCATGCGCACCCCCGAGTGAGACGTATTGTCAAACGCTCCCTCTATATCAAGGAAAGCACATAACACTATTTCTCCACATTCAAAGGCCTTCCGAATTTCCGTTGTCAGTTGGTACAGGGCTGTGTCCGTAGACCTACCAACTCTGTATGCATGCTGACAGGGGTGTAGGGGTGTTGCCTTCAGAATGTTATGTCTGATATAGTTGTCCACTATCTTCTCCATTGCCTTCAAGACAAGGAGGTGAGACTTATTGGTCTGAATGATTTCGCTAGCGAATAACCTCTTTTACCCACTTTCGGGATAAAGATTACTCGCGCCCTACGCCACAGCTGTGGAATGTAAGCCTCCGCAAGGCTGCTTCTCATTATATCCACCAGGTGCAGTGCTAGGGTTTCTCCACCTTGTTGTAACATGACTGGCCGGACGCCATCCACTCCTGGGGCTTTGAATCGCTCGAACGAGCCCAGCGCCCATCCGACTGAATTCTGGGTGAATAAACTTCTGGCCAGTTTCCAGTCAGATGGTCGAGGCCTGGTCCGCCCAACCTCTGGCTCCAGATCAATGGGAGTGGCCTCCGGGAAGTGTGCCTCAAGCTCTCTCTTCCAAGCTTCTAGTGTAGGTGCCGTCACTGCGTTTAAGCGCAAGTTCCGTTTCCACCGTTCCTCTAGCTAGAACCTTGTGCAGCCTCGCAGCTGCTGGGGTATTCGAAATACCTTCACAGAAGGATCTAAAGCTGGTTCTCTTCCCCTTCCTAATCTCTTTGCTGTAGATCATTAGCTTAGCTGCATACTCATCCCAGCCTCCAGTGCGCTTGGCTCTGTTGAAGAGTGATGAATGTCGGGCTATGCCACACATTATTTATACTCAGATCTTCACTCAATATATATTCAAGTAACGACTCACCCCTTCTGTTAATGCCGGAACTTCCCCACTCAACGTGGTGAGCATTCGCATCAGCGCCGAGGATTAGTGGAAGCCGGGCCTTTCTGCAGTGCGTCACCAGTCTTTGTACCTCTACAGGGGGTATGTTGTTGGTATCCCCTGGAAAATAAGCGGCAGCGAAGACTAGGTCCTTGGGCATTCCCACGACAGCCGGTTCTACGTACCGGAATGACTCGGGTTTTACCCGACCAAGGGCTGTTGTTTCGCCGATCTAACCCCGTTTAGGTCGGCGAAATCCATCAAACGTTGCTCGATTCTAGCGCTCCACCTTCTCCGCACCCTTCTGCTCAGGGCTGGCATAGAGTCAAACCCAGGACCAGAAATCTACACCTGCTGCGTATGCCAGAGACGACTGCATACAAACTCCACCTCGGTCAGGTGCAATGCCTGTGACGGGTGGAGTCACCTCCGTAACTGCTCGGGCCTACGTACGCACCGGCAATGGACCACGTCGTTCGTGGCCCCATGCTGTGCGAACTGGACCGCCTCCACGGCAAACCACAACCCGCCTGGGCAGCACACAATCAACACACCCACACCCCAACACAACACAACAATAGACACACACACAAACACAATAGCACCCACACACCGCCGCCGGCAACTCCCAGTCCCTCCGACAATCTGCTCTGTTTGTCAGTAAAGAATATATCGTAACGTTACATCAGTCAAGTGCAACTCTTGCCTCGGCTGGTGCCACTTTAGGGCGTGCTCAGGACTTCGCAACACGCGAGATTGGACGAGTGACTATGTGGGCCC
>NW_016158362.1:30151-34120 GCF_001687245.7 Rhagoletis zephyria | reverse complement strand
TTCGATCATGGCGTCTGGGAATGGAATTGATGACTTGTGCTCGAAAGTAGACGGTTACCTCACCGAACTTTCTCGCTTCTTCACTGCAAGAAGCCCTGCCCTATCCCCTGAGAAATCCTCGGCAACCATTTTCACCACCTGCACGAAGGAGGTCAGACTGCCACTGGGTATTCACGTCGATGGCGTAACAATACCGACGGTGAATAACCCGAAAATCCTCGGAGTTACCTTCGACAGTCTGCTCTCCTTCTCGGCGCATACAACCGCAATTGTCAACAAAGTACAGAGCCGCAACAATGTCCTCAAGTCGCTGGCCGGCAGCACTTGGGGCAAAGATAAAGAAACGTTGTTGGCAACATACAAGGCAATTGGCCGGCCGGTTCTAGACTATGCAGCGCCCGTATGGTCGCCGGGGAATAGCAGGACGCAGTGGATGAAGCTACAGACCTGCCAAAACACGGCATTACGAACTGCGACAGGATGCCTCCTGATGACGCCCCAACACCACCTACATGGCCCAGGTGGCCCAGATGCTCCCAGTAAAGGAGCATAACATAATGCTCTGCTAGCAGTTCCTTGCTGGGAGTCACAGACGTGGCCATCCCAGCGGACAGCTGCTCGCGGAAGAGCCCTCGCTTTACGAACTGACGGACGAAGTCCAGAGGTTTACCAAACAACCTCTGGACCCGTCAACCTACCGTCAATGCCCGGCATGTGGAGAGTCGCCACATGACTCCCGGCACCTCTTCACATGCCCTGAGAACCCCACTCAGCTAACGCCCCTGTCCCTATGGACAGCCCCTGTGGAAGTAGCACACTTCCTGGGCCTCCCCCTAGCTGAAATTGACGACAACGCTGATGGATGAAGCGCCCCGAACGGGACTTAGTAGCCGCTACAACAACAACTAGGTCCTTGGGTCTTCCTTGGGTCACCTGCACTGCCACTAGATCTTGTGTTAGGAACTCTGTACTGCACAAATAATCAATATTGTTTCTAAGCACTACACATGCTCTGGGCCTCTCAGCAGAGAGGTCCCATATTACCTTATTTCTTGCTCCTTTGAGGCCCCTTACCTGGCCTCTGTAAGTCCACGGCTCCTGAATAAGTAATATGCCCAGATCGTCCGTCGAAAACCTGCTTGCAATTACAGTCGAGGCTGCAATCGCATGATGCAGATTGATCTGGGCTACTTTCAAGGGCGGTGGGTCCCTCTTCATTGCTCGTCGAGGTCCGAGAGCCGTAGATCGTCCTCGCTTCTCCCGTCGAGTTCGAGCCGCCTCATATCTAGACCCTCCAGCAGCTCCTGTGTTCAGCTTATATCCGGCTCTTCTTACGCTACAGTACGAATCATCGTCGATGCCTACATTAAGACGTAGACCGTTGTCCTCTATGGCGCTCGAAATGACACGCCACGCAGGGGTATTAAGCCCTACGTTTTGCGCCCTCAGCAGCCCAAACGCATAATCTGACGATTTGTCAGCACTTCTCGGCAGGAAGATGGACATATTATGCATCGGTGGGATGTCATCGCCACGTTTGACACACAATACGGCCCCCTCCAGCTTTCTAGTTTCGGTGCAGCCTCCTCTAGCCAATTTGCCGTGCCCTCGTCTTTACTAGCAACATGCCGGGACGGAAGTATACCCCGCAGAACGCCAGCGGGTGCGACCACCCCTTGAATACCTCATCCATTATGGCGTCCTGCAGGGTAGTCAACTCCTCCGGACTCAGCGCCTCCGCAGGGTAGTCTCTAGGCAGTACCGCCACCCTGATGCCCCTAAGAGCATCCGAGTAGCTAGGCGTCTGCCCTCCCCCACCCCGCGAGGAAGTTTGTTCCCAGTGCCTACCCCCGGGTCCCGATGCCTGAGGTGGTGGCTGCTCCCGTTGCTTCTTCGGATCGGGAGTCTGGGGTATTAAATGCCCGCTCTTCCGCTGTGCAGCGGGTGCGGTCTCGTCAGACCCCCTTTCCTTCCTGCTTTCGTCGCTATTCTTAACGTCTCTGCGATCATGCCCTCTCTTCCGCTTTTCAGCGGGTGCTGATGCCCGCCCTTCCACTCAATCGCGGGTGCGGTCGCTTTATTCTGCCCTGAGGACGGTATGGCAAGGGCCAGTTCCCTAGCCACCTCGGGTGTCTTACCTTTTTGCAGGTACCTCACATACCGTTTCGAGGCTGCCCCACTGAGGCCAAGTCGCCGGCGGTCATCTAGGGCTCCTGGTTGCCCCAGAGGCGGAAGTGCGGGTGGTTTTGCCCGCCTATCCCGGTGGCGCTCTTTCTCTTGCCTCGTAGAGTAACGAGATGCCGTGGAGCTTCGGCTGCGCGACCTATCCCGCGCTTGGGCTGGTTCACTGTCGTGCCTTCTGCGGTGCCTTCTTTGCTGCTCGGTGGTCTCATGCCCACCTGTTGGTCTTAGGGCCCTCTCATGGTAGATGCCTGAACTTGTGCAGGGTTCCTCGTCGTATATAAATAGAGCTGCCTCAGCATCAGAGAGACTATTTAGGAAGTTCTTCCTCCGAACCTCTTGCGTGCTGCATTTAGGCTTAGTGTGTATGTCTTTCTTTTCTTTCCCTTGTTCCTTGGTAGCCTCTTTGGTTGTTTTTTGTCTTTTTCTTCTTTTTGTTTTTTGTTGTTGTTTTTGGATTTATTTTCTTTAGTTGTATTCATCTTGTTCGTACGACCGCGTGTCTGACTCGCCAGACGTAGCTAAATACCTAACCAGTATTGATCTGTCTCAAGCTTTCTTTAAAATTCCTTTGGCAAAATCGAGTCAACTGAAAACCGCTTTTGCATTCGGTAACAGACTTTATGCTTTTCGTCGCAGGACGATGGGGTTGAGAAATTCACCCGCCACATTAGCCATTCTCATTGATAAAATTTTTCGTGATTTGGTTCCACGATGCATTCGCATATGTGGATGATTTCATAATTTGCACTTCGACGTTTGAAGAACACGTTAAGATATTGGCTATTGTTGCAAAACGTCTAGCTGGGGCTTAACCATCTGAACATCCAAATCGAATTTTTTTTGTAAACGATTGGAATTCCTGGGTTACGTTTTGTCTCAAGAGGGTCTATCTGCGAATCAATCTCGTATTCGAGCTATTGTTGAATTTGCACGGCCCAAAACGGCAAAAGAAGTCAGACGGTTCATTGGTGCAGCAGGCTGGTACCGACAATTTATTCCAAATTTTTCGGAGATCACAGCTCCCCTTTGTGAATTGTATAAAGGAAACCGAAAAGGACCCATTGAATGGAATACCGCTGCTGAACAAGCCTTTCTCAAAATCAAAGAGTGTTTAACTACCACTCCCGTTCTGACTATGGCCGATTATTCAATCCAATTCAAGGTTTATACCGATGCCTCGATTATCAAAGCGGGTGCTGTTCTAGTACAAGAACATGATGGACGTGTGGTTCAGTATTTTTCTAAGAAATTCTCGAAAGCCGAACAAAATTACACAGCATCCGAACAGGAATGCCTAGCCGTTCTCTTAGTGGTCGAAAAGTTCCGTCCATATTTTGAGGGTCGTGAATTGGTTGTGGTAACGGGCCATCCAGCTTTGCGCTGGCTACAAACTCTCAAAGAACCAACTGGCTGTTTATGCCGTTGGGCGATCCGATTATCACCATACGATCTCAAAATTATTCATAAACCAGGAAAACATTTAGAACTTCCTGACGCCTTATCTCGTTCTTTTGCTCTTCTCAACATCCTTGGTAGAAATCCAATTGACCTTCCGAGTAATTTTCACGTTAATCGTACCCCAATCACATCCGTGATCAACATTGACCCAAACACGCGCGATAAATGGTACAACCAAAAGAAATGCCATGGCCTCAAAACAACCATTAGATAGATATAAAATCGAGAACAACCTTCTATATCATCGATTGAAATTTTCCAATCAAAGTGCGGAAATACTGTGGACACTTTGTGTACCATCTTCTGACAGAGCAAAAGTCCTCGATG
>NW_016158362.1:28525-29484 GCF_001687245.7 Rhagoletis zephyria | reverse complement strand
ACAAAAGCATTAAACTTGGATTACGTGCTCACATGGCTGATCTTCTTGAACATTCATCCTGGGAAAACTATCTTGCTCGTGTTATTCATGATATTAACACATCAGTGCATTCCGCCACGGGCTACACGCCATATTTCCTACCCACCGGTCGTGAATATGTGAAAGATAGAAACGAATATAAATTATTATTAGATGTAAATCCATAGCATACCCAGGAGGTGGAACAACGTAAAGTTCTGGCTAATGAAATTCGAGACAGACAATTCGAACAATATCAACAAACCGCACAACGGGCATTGATCCGCAAAAGAGAACGCCATTTCGAGATAGGCTCGGAAGTGTACATTCCCAATCCTAAACAGTCCGAGGCCGGAGAGGGCTATGCGCAAAAACTAGCCCCACCAAAAATTAGAGCCTATGTTTCACGGAAACTTGGTTCGAATTCATATGAACTGATCGATGCTAAACACCGAGTGCTTGGCAATTATTCCGCCAATTTAATCACAACACGTTAACTCATTCAGCACATTCGACTTCTCAAGAATTTCGATGAATATATGGCGGGCCTCCATATTCCATTGATTCTGCCATATTGAAATAATAATTACGTTCGTAAATGAAATGAATTACTGAATAAATTAATTAAGTTTAGTTTTGTTATATCCATAGTTTTGCTATATTATATCCTCAGTACATTGCTAGTAAATCGATTAAAGCAAACAAGAAAAGATTCATAAATCATCATCATCATATTGCATCAAACCAAAGCCCGTGAATCGCATTCGAACCACCAGTCTCATGTCGCTACTAAACGGTCCACATTTTTTTGTAACGTGTCGCTAAAGATGAGAGGGGGATAATGATCTATTATTTTTATTGGCCAAATAATAGACATAAGAACGATTATGAGAAATGTAAACATAACAAAACTGTCAAAGCTAAACTTCAAAATGGGGGGG
>NW_016158362.1:25329-28403 GCF_001687245.7 Rhagoletis zephyria | reverse complement strand
TTTTTTTTTGGAATGGGACACGGACCAAACAACACGCATCAGCCATCGCAAGAAGGAAGTAATCCTAACCAAACAATTTATTAAAGTTGACGACATTGGTTTGGTTAAAGTCAATCCTCAGAGTGCGTATACCTGGGGAATATACTTATCGGCATTGTTCTACCACATTCCTTCCGACAAATCCCCAACCATGTTATTACCTGTGAAAATAAAGAGTCTGTGGATATATATTCTGGTCTATTCATTTGGCAACAGTTAGACCACCGTACACCGGTAATCCCAAAATCATCAAACGTAAGTCAACCTTATTATTGTCACCTTCCCATAGGAAACGAGCTTCCCAACAACAGTTTATCGATATTCCTGTTTGGACCGACAAGAAAAGGTCAAGCAAATCAAATCTCCTACTTGCAATCGTTTGTTACGTCTTTTGACACATCACTATCACCAATCGTCAACATAGGGAGAACTGCGTACTGACCAAAAGGCACTGCCTCACAGACACAACACGATACTAGCTACATGCACATCAATTTACTAACAAGGACACGAGGATGAAATGCTTCAAGCTGTTAACTGTACAAATCTAACACAAGAGGGATAACCTGGCGTCTGAGGACAGAAGTCTATGCCATCAGTTCAAAGCCCACAAAAAAAAGTAGTGATTTTATTAAACGCTTTTTATACTTAAAAAATATAAAATAAAATACATTTATAAGTTGCGTTCCTTATCTCCCATAAATAGTCAGAAAAAGTCCGAAGTAGTCAGATTTGGTCCAAAAAGCAAAAATGAGAGAGCAACACTCAGTGAGAGTGACTCTCTTCAGTCCGAAGTAGTCAGATTTAGTCAGAAGAGTTTTTGATGGCAAAATCTTGAAAAGTCTCAAACTCAACTGAATTTAAATTAACGGAAATTAAAAAATACAACAAAAGTGAGAATAATCTAAAAAGTAAAAAAAGTGAATTGAAATTGGAAGGAGGCAAAAAATAACTGATATAGTAGTGTTTATTGTGCTTGTGCTTGTGTGAATGTGTTTTGTACATACATTTCTATTCTTATTTGACGTTAGTTTAGTTGTTGCCATTCTTTGGACTAAAAATTTGTTTTTTTGCGTTCCTTTACTTTTTTCCTGTTATTCTCTTTTAGTGAGCGCATTTTGCTTACGCTCTGGCATTTTGACACTTTTCAGGTTTTAGTCCAAAAAGATAAGGAATGAACCTATTAGTTGCGTTCCTTATCTCCCAGAAATAGTCAGAAAAAGTCCGAAGTAGTCAGATTTAATCCAAAAAGCGTTCCTTAACTCGAAAATGACAGCAAAACTGAAAAAGCAACACTCAGTGAGAGTGACTCTCTTCAGTCCGAAGTAGTCAGAAGAATTTTTTCTGGCAATAGTTGTGTTTTTTTACTAATTATCCAGTAACTTGCCAGCAACTCTCCAGTAACTTTATTTCTAAGAATTCGCTCTCATAGAAAAAATTTGCAATAAAGTACGCGAACGCTTTTCCAGTAATAATTTGCAAGTTTCATGAACAGCTGATAAATTGGTTGTTTATTCGAAGCAAATTCCTAATAAAACAATATATTTTGAATTTAAATAGGTTTATTTTGTGAAATTCAACAATAAAAACCCACAAACAGTTTCCTTATTAGTTTAAATTTCATCCAGCAACACGCGTTCAGCTGTTTTTCGTACTGGCAAATTCTTACAAGTGAAATTTATCCAGTAAAAACTTGCAACTTCAGCTGTCATTTTTCGCTCTCAATTTCCCCTACTTTGCAAGTTTTTGCGTACGAAAACGCCAAAACATGAAAATTCGTAAAAACTTTTACTGGATTTTACTGGAAATGTGTAAAAAAACGCAACTAACGAAGTGTCAAACTCAACTGAATTTAAATTAACGGAGGGAAATGTTTAGTTATTTGCCTGCCGCTTTTGGGGTGGGGGCGGAGGGGGAGGGGGCGTGGACCCCTAAACCCCCCGCATTCGAAAGGGGACATTCCCCACTTTACGAAAAGCCGCAGCCCCCTTCGGGGCCTCCCACAGACCCCTAGGGAACCGTTTGAAAATGGGCGAAAAACGGCATTCACCGAGGCAAATTAAGCAGTTTGAAGTGGAATATAACCCAACTAACAGAATCTGTGGGGTTTTTAAATAAAAGAAATCGTCCCAAGGTGGTTATCAGGCCAAAGAAGGGGGGCTGAACACCTTTCGCAGAGAACACCTTTCTGCGTAGGCAGCCTTCGGCCGCGCTTTAGGATTATAACCCTTACCAAATAGAATTCTCCTTTTGGTGTGCACCAACTGGGAAAGAATGAGGTAACTAGAATTCCCTTTTTGTGTGGTAAACCTGGGGCTGCCGCCACAGTGATGTCTATTATTTATTAAATTAAATTAAATTAAAGATTAAATAAATATTTTCCATGGAAAGGTTTATATTTTTAATGCTTACTGGGTTATATCTTGTCTTCTTTTGTCTCTCATTCTTTTGCATATTTTGGAGTTTCACAACTGAACTCCGCCATTTAACATGATTCAATAACTACAGGTTGTAGCAATCGTACAAAAACAACATTTACCGTTGGTATGAACTCCTTGTATCAACATCTTTATCTATTCATATTCGTATGTATACCCTGCATACCAGGATTTCATAGAATTCTGAAAGGCTTCACTTTTTTCAAGAATTTTCTTTAAGAAATCGTACAGAAATTTCTTTACTGGTTCTTGTCAACCGCATCATATGTTTTCTTTAAAGATTCCTAAAAGAATCGTAACAAATTTCCGATGCGCTTAAAGATTTCGGGAGCATTTGTTTGCAGGGTATATATATACGTATATACGCCCTCGCTAGGGCGTTGGTGCGGGGGCTTAGCTGCATCACCAACCAGCCCTCTTCTGGTTTGAGGTAACGCGGATGTGCAGACCTCCGCGCTACCTTCTCTCTGGACTTGGGCTGCTGGAGAACAGTGACCAAGAACTGCCACCTCCTAATCCAGGATGTTAAGCGACACCGTGCCTATTGGACGGTGTGCAGCCAGGAGGGTATAAACCGGCTGTATTTGAACGGCGCCT
>NW_016158362.1:22126-24641 GCF_001687245.7 Rhagoletis zephyria | reverse complement strand
GACTTCACTGATCCATATACCATAAAATTACTATACACTACTCTTGTTCGTTCTAAGCTCGAGTACGCTGTCTTCATCTGGCGACCATATTATGAATGTCATATCAACAGAATTGAACGTATCCAAAAATTTTTTATTCGTTATGCTCTACGCTCTCTACATTTCGTTGATCCTTTAACATCTTACACTGCTAAATACATGCTTATAAACCTTAAATCACTGCAGAATAGAAGGATTATTCTTTCTCTTACTTTCGTTTTTGACATTATACGGGGTGCGATTGACTCGCCGTTCTTACTCGAACGGATTACATTTAATATCCCACCAAGAAGCCTTAGGAATCATGACATTTTTTCTCTGGATTTTGTCAGGAATAATTATGCGAATAACGCTCCTATTCGCAGAGCTCTAAACGAGTTTAATTCGCTCTAAACTCTTCTGCTATCGATTTCTCTTCTTCCAAATCTAACTTCAAACTACTTTTAAATAGTATGCTAAATTAGTTATTAATTTATATTTTGTTTTTTACCAAATAGTCTGTACGAAATGTTTATTTCTAGATTAAATAAATAAATAAATAAATAAAAAATTATAAAAAAGATTTTTTAGAATTTTTTTGAGTATGCGGTTTGATAGCCCATTAAATTCCAGGGTAATAATGTGCAAGTTTAAAGTTGCTAAAGAATCGCGTTGATTTTTAATATTTTTTTTCTTGTAGACATTTGGTAAGGTGGTTGGTTGTCGAAAATGCTAAATTACGTTCTGCTAAGAAGGAACATAGTGCTTTTGCGAGCGTGCGTGTTGCAGTAGATCAGCTCTTCCTGTTTTGGCTTTTAATATGCAATTGCAAACATGGTAATAAGCCTTGTAATCTCAAGTATTTACACAACCAGCCTTTGANGGTATTAAGCCTTGTAATCTCAAGTATTTACACAACCAGCCTTTGAACGCGGGATCATATGTGTCCAAATAATAAATATCTTTTGAGGCACCTGCACGTCATTTTTTACACAAAAAACGTCCAAACGTCAACAGGATACAAAAAACGTCCAAATGACGGTAAAAACGTCAACCTGGCAACGCCGATGATAACCCAAAATTGGTTTAGGACAAACAAAAGTAAAATGAGTGGATGTACTGGACTGTGTAAGTGCTTGTGTGTAAAGCAAAGAGTTTAAAACTGATTTATAAATAGTGAAATGTTTACAGCAGAATGTCAAATCAGTGCAACAACTGTTGCAAGTTTTTGCTAGTTTTGTGTTCAATAACTTTTTCTGCTAGTTTTCTCTTCTTCTCAATTTTACGATCTATTTTGCTTTTACGCTCTCGCTGTCATGTTTTACTGGAGAAGTTACTATACAAACCTATTATTACATCACGGTGGTTGTTAATTTACGGAACAGTTTATTCAATAAATGCAATTCAAGTTACAGCAGATTCTTTATTTTATTTTATTTATTTATTTATTGGCAGTCTTTAAGACCTATAAAAAATCTTGTCAATTACATTATTAACTTATTTAATTTAATTGATTGCTCTTCTACTAATACTATACATACANAAAAATGATTAGAAGTTTCACATTTAACCAGTTTAAATTGTTCAGCATTGATGAAATGCTGGTATCGTATCGGGCGTTAAGTATGTGCCTCATAGCTCTATTTTGCATTTTTTGTAGTCTCTCTATATACGACTCAGGTGTTATAAACAGGATAGTGGGGCAGTATATAAAATGTGGCTCAATAATTGATCTGTAANTTTTCTCTTCTTCTCAATTTTACGATCTATTTTGCTTTTACGCTCTCGCTGTAATGTTTTACTGGAGAAGTTACTATACAAACCTATTATTACATCACGGTGGTTGTTAATTTACGGAACAGTTTATTCAATAAATGCAATTCAAGTTACAGCAGATTCTTTATTTTATTTTATTTATTTATTTATTGGCAGTCTTTAAGACCTATAAAAAATCTTGTCAATTACATTATTAACTTATTTAATTTAATTGATTGCTCTTCTACTAATACTATACATACACATTTTTCTTATTTTCTTTACTAATTTTTACTTATTTTCAAATACATACTTTATACATTTATACATATTAATTTATTGTACAATTAATTTAATTATACGTACATTATAGCCTCGGGTTGGATAGCTGGCGAGGCCTAGTCTCCAGTCTATCTTTATGTTCAGCAGGCGGAAAGGCCTAGTTTCCGCTCTGCGTCAATAAAGGCGTTTACCATGGTCGGAAAGGCCGAGTTTCCGATCCATGTTCTTTTCATAATTATGTTGCTGTGAAACGGGCGGAAAGCTCTAGTTTCCGCTCCGTACTACGAACGAGCTGTTGGGCATGGTCGGAAAGGCCGGGTTTCCGATCCATGCTCGTAACGTCTCTCATATGCTAGTATCTTGTTAGAATGGGGAGGCCCAATAGCAATCTTATATGTGTTTTTTGCAATGCTCGTATAATAAACTTTTGAATTTTTGTAAGCTATTGCAGCTTCTCATA
>NW_016158362.1:10696-11855 GCF_001687245.7 Rhagoletis zephyria | reverse complement strand
GTCGAAAAAAATTGGATTTATGAAAAGGACATGTAAACATCTAAGTAGAAGATATAAAATTATGGTTTACAGATCAATTATTGAGCCACATTTTATATACTGCCCCACTATCCTGTTTATAACACCTGAGTCGTATATAGAGAGACTACAAAAAATGCAAAATAGAGCTATGAGGCACATACTTAACGCCCGATACGATACCAGCATTTCATCAATGCTGAACAATTTAAACTGGGTAAATGTGAAACAACTAATCTTTTTCCATACAATTAATTTTATTTATAATATAAAGAATGGAACCCTTCCGACGTACTTGAGTGATAACTTTAGGTACAGCAGTGACACTCACACCTATGAAGCCAGATTCAGGGATAACTTTAAACTTCCATTTGGCAGACGGAAAATCAAAAGAGTGATTTGTACTATAAAGGTTTAAAAATGTTTAACGAACTGCCCGTAGATATGAGAAGCTACAATAGCTTACAAAAATTCAAAAGTTTATTATACGAGCATTGCAAAAAACACATATAAGATTGCCATTGGGCCTCCCCATTCTAACAAGATACTAGCATATGAGAGACGTTACGAGCATGGATCGGAAACCCGGCCTTTCCGACCATGCCCAACAGCTCGTTCGTAGTACGGAGCGGAAACTAGAGCTTTCCGCCCGTTTCACAGCAACATAATTATGAAAAGAACATGGATCGGAAACTCGGCTTTTCCGACCATGGTAAACGCCTTTATTGACGCAGAGCGGAAAGTAGGTCTTTACGCCTGCTGAACATAAAAATAGACTGGAGACTAGGCCTCGCCAGCTATCCAACCCGAGGCTATAATATACGTACAATAATTAATTAATTGTACAATAAATTAATATGTATAAATGTACTTACTGTACATACTTTATGTATTTGAAAATAAGTAAAAATTAGTAAAGAAAATATGAAAAATGTTAATGTATAGTATTAGTAGAAGAGCAATCAATTACATTAAATATCTAATAATGTAATTGACGAGATTTTTATAGGTCTTAAAGACTGTCAATAAATAAATAAATAAAGATAAAGAATGAACCTAATACATCCCAAATGAACAAAAACAAATATATACGTGTTATACCATGTCCCCACCAAAAAGTTAACCATCTCAAATCGAACTT
>NW_016158362.1:0-10596 GCF_001687245.7 Rhagoletis zephyria | reverse complement strand
GATCTGGGCGGGGTTGTTGTAGCCGCTACAACAACAACAACAACAATATTTTTTTTTGTAAACAACAAATAAAAAAAATTTCTTTTGTTCTGGCTTCGAAACTAGAAGCTTATTTTTTGTTAAATGTGGTTTAAAAAGGACCTATTTGTAATGCTTCCATTTAAACATCTTTGTGGAAGAACAGTTTTTTGTTCAGAATTGCTTGTTTACGAACGTTTGGCATAAGTTGAAATCATAGGGATGCCGTTTTCTTCCGTTTCTCAGTGGATTTTATACTTGAAAAGGCACCAAAATATGTATGCAATACTTCTACATATCGTCGTTTAAAGTACAAAACCGCGCATCAAGAAAATGCAAAACCTCGTATGTGAGGCTTCCTAAATTTTGTAGGAGAGAGTGAAACTTGTCCTAATTAAAAAAGGTTCTCTCTTTTAAACTTAATAATCTTCTCTCCTTATGTGTAAGTATCGATATTTTATTATAAATGGCTAAGGGCTTGATGTCAGGAGCTTCCGGTGACCAAATATATTTTTTGGTACAAATTTCAGTTCCGAGGTTTTGCAGAACCACGATACGCGCTTTTGTACTTTAAACGACGATGTACATATTGGCGCTTGAACAATATGAGTGTTTGGCGTAGCTTTTCCTCCGATATGCGGCGTGTGCGTGATTTTGTCACACAAAATAAAGGACAGTTTTACGCCGACTCCGAACGGCAATTGTATTTTTATGAGAAGCTGTTTTTCATGGCACAAATACACTCGGAGGTTTGCCATTGTCTGCCGAGGAGCGACCCCTTTTAGAAAAAAAACTGGGCTTGAACTCAGGCTCTGCGTAATGCTCTACAGCAGCCGCCACTACTTTTACATATATTGCTGGTATATTCAAAATACTATCCCGAACTTCGGAGTGTATATATCTAATAAAAAGAATAATGAGAGGTACTATAAGAAAATGTACCCAAAATTCTGGAGCAAATGAAAAAATGCTCATTGAAAATAGTTCACATGTATAAATTAAAAGATATAACTTAATAGGTTACAGCGCTAAACAAAAGGAAAAGTTTGAAAAAATAGCAATGCGGTTTGAAGGAAACATGAAGCCATAAAATGCTTGTTTGTTTCGTTAATTCTCTCAACCTTGTAAGATATGGCACTCGTATTATTTGCAGTAGTTTGCAAATATTCACTAATGGTTCTAAAATCGCAAACATTTTCGTGGGATGTTTTTTCTTTGATTTCGAATTGAAAATACGTTACGATTATATTGTACCGAAATAAGTACGGTATCCCTGCATTTTGTAAAAGCCAGAAAGAAGCATAAACTGTATGAAAAAATGAAAGGGAGAAGTATACATGCCTTCTATAATTTTGACTTATATGTATATTTGGCAAGTCTTTGTGTAAACAACAAAAAATACAAATTTTCATTTCTTTGCCAGCTTGGAAAATATAGGCTTATTTTTACTTAAACGTGATATAAAGCTCATTAAAATATTCTGTAATGTGTTGTTGTAAGTTTGTTATCATACATGGTGTAATAATAAGGTGTTGTCAGTAACTTAACCTCACTTTTTCGGCAGGTCTATTCCGGTCACGCATTTTAAAGTACTAGAAAAGGTACTAATTATTTACTACATACTATTACATACTATTTCAAATTAAATGTAGAAAAATGTATAATTACCATGGTTATCATAGTTCTTCGTATTTTTATTGTCCACTAAACGTGAGTAGCTTCAATTTAAAAAGTTCTAGTACAAAGAATATCTTTGTTTTGAATTTGTTTGTTTACAGTTTTTAATTTTTAAAATTCGTACTTTTGACATGTATGTGAATGGCGGAGTTGCCGCTTTCCTCCTTTTCGGTGGGTTTTTATATTAAAAAGGCATCAAAATGGGAAAAAACCTCCTTGGTATCTCTGCATCTGTTGAACTTTTTATGGGAAGATGTATGAAAATCCAACTTGCTATAATTTCATATGCTTAACTGCCATACCTAAACAAAAGCGTCAGCGTTGTCTAGCTGTCAAAAAATTCTCATGCCCATACAATTTGTATGAAGCATACCGAAACAACGCGGCGTCAACGCTGAGCGGTTGGAAACTCCGATTTTGACAGGGCGTTAGGTATTAAAGTTGGCTGCAGAAAACGGCGAAACTGTGGGCGGTATTGTCACTTGCGAAGCGAATGAATTTGGCGAAGCGAACGGTTTGGCGAAGCGAATGGATAGGCGGACGCAACTTAAATATGCATTAAGTGTTCGCTTTTACCAGCTTGTGCAAGTTCTTCGCATCGCGCACACTTTTAATACCTTCTCTGCCTTTTAATTCGCTTCGCCAAACCGTTCGCTCCGCCAAATTCATTCGCTTCGCAAGTGACAATACCGCCCTGTAATTTTTGTGTTACACACAAACGAACCTATGCTTATTGTTGGTGTTATTTCTGCATTTGACGTAGCGTTGACGCTTTTGTTTAGGTAAGGCCTTTCAACTAATCGCTTTCAACAAAGTTGGTCGCCAGCCAACATTTAGCCATTCAACTTTTTTTTCGTGCAACCCTGCGTGAGTTGAAAGCAAAAGTTGAACGCAAAATCGCCTCGTGCGATCACCTTTTAAAGTGCACTATTGGAATATTTGCTCAGAAAAAGGTAATCAGGCAGATTCTGCCATTCACCCCAAAGTGAATAGCAACTAATAACTTTGAATTCAAAATAAATGGGCAAGGCGCATCCATAAAAGGTGGTGATTGCATATAAGTAAAAGTCCCGTGTATTTTGTTATTGCTTTTTGGTACAGGAGGATGTCAAAACGAAAGGGAATAGGAGATAATTTTCATCATTTTCTTTTGTTGACATCCTAAAGTTGCGCCGCTTCGTCTTGGATGATATTCTCCTGTACTAGTGTAGAGACAAAGATATCCAACCAGCTGATCAATCATTACCAGCTTGTGTTGATGCGCCTTGAAATGGGGTTCAAATTCCCCCGGAAATGAATTGCTGCAACGAGCGCTTACCTCGTGTTCTCCAGGACCTTTTTGTTTAAATGTTGTACTTAGGCTGATAGGAGGTACAATGCACCTGCTACTCCATTGCGACGGACTTTGCCCCGAATGAATTGCCTTAGTAGCAAACCCGCTGGGTTGTTTTTTAAAAGCCGACTCCATACTTGATACTTGAGAAATGATGAGGCACTCTGCAAAATTAAAATTCTAATAATTAGAAATGAAATGATACTAGAGCTGTAGCAAACCGTATGTATTCGGTACTGAGTAACGAATACAACCCCTGACACGAAGTACCCATGAACCAATTAGAACAGATCTGACCGGTTGAGAAGCAGCCATTTGTAATAGCAATTGAGAAAAAAGTGTGTGACGTTCGTAATTTTGAAGTTTGCTATTTCTGTTTTGCTTCTTTCTTTATGTGTATTTTGTCGGTGGTGTATTTCAGTGATTTTTAGGCGATTTTCAATAACTTTTTTGTGCAAATGAAATTAAAATGAAAGCTGATGCCACGTAAAACTTTTGCTTCGCTTTACGTGACAGATTCGCTTTGACAGATAAGATGAATTGTATGAAAATGCACAAAGCACGCCACATAGATCGTTGAAGCTGCAGCGCGAAGCGGACAGATGGCCAACTCCCATCTTTTTGCTCGCTTTGACAATCAACCGGTTTAATATTTATTTTGTTTCATCCAAATTCGAGTTTTCATGTAGAAACATAAAATTTAATTACATTGGCCCGTAGTCATAGTCAAAATAAAGTCGACTTTAAAGTTAGTTGCAGCTTTTTGACATAATTTTCAATGGGATATCTGTCAAAAAAGCTGCAACTAACTTTAAAGCCGACTTTATTTTGACTATGACTACGGGCCATTGGTGATATTTTTAAAGCAAAATATATAAAATCCACAGCAATTTTATCGAGTAAAAAGAAGTACAAAATTGTTTTCTTTGCGTTTATTGTGGCATAACTTTTGCGTCTGGCGCTTCGCTGGCAAAGTTATAAATGTCACGCGAAGCTACAAAGTTTTATCTGGCATCAGCTGAAGTGCGCGGTGATTAGTTGCAAAAACACGTACAAAAATAATAAATTGGTTAGGACAAACACGTGCTACAAAATTGCCTGCATTTTTTCTTTATGCTTCGTCTTCATATTCCTTGTTTACTTTTCAAAGAAAATAACATGGCGCCGAAATTACAAACGTCAGCCAGAAAATTACTTTTTTTTTGCTTCATCTTGCAAGATCTTTTGTAGTTGGATCATGCGAAGTACCGAATCGTTAAAGCCAAGGTACACAACATGCGTTCGCCGGCAAATACGTCACGCCTTCAATGTAAATAAAACTGAGCACGTGTGTTTGCATGACAGCTGTTACAGACGACGCCATTAATTGCGTTCGACAAGTCAAAAATTTGTAATAGTTTTTCCAAGTTTTTACTGNGCGTTCGACAAGTCAAAAATTTTTAATAGTTTTTCCAAGTTTTTACTGGATAGCGTTCAATAACAACAAACAAATATCCAACACACAAAAATTGAGAGAGCAGGCGTTCATTTTGATGCAAGAGAAGCGTTCATTTTGTACTGGCAAAATTTTAGTCAGCAAAAATTATCCAACACGAAAACATATTGTTGCAATTTTTGTACACAAACAAAATTGCATTTTTCGAGTTTTGGTATTTATATGCTTTTTGGCTGCCTGCTATGTGACTTTATGATAGTGCTAACTAGTTTTTACTTCTAGAAATGTTCCTGGCGAACATTGAACGTTCACTTTCCTTTTTTCTTCCATGAAGGCAACATGAAAATCAGTTTGTTTACAAATAAAACATAAACAAAGTCAGCTGGTGTGTCTTCTGCCTCCGGTTTTTGCAAGAGATGGCTAATTTCCTGTTCGTTTACTTGTTTGCTTTTTCTTCTCTTTGGGAGAGAAATTTCGCTTACGCCCTTGATTTTGATTCTTGGCTGGTGTTGGCTAATTTTGTTACCGAACGTAACTATTACGAATGCGTTAACGCAGTTGCCGTCGAAAGTAATCCAAGGCGCTACTTTTCCGTTGCGTTCATGCGTTGACATTTGAAATTACATTTGCATGCTTAGCAGCTGTTTCTTGTTTACAAAACAATGAGCGGCACAACGCAAAGTGTGTAACAGCAAATTTTTTAACGTCGTCAGCGCACAAACGTTTCAAGGGAATGCCGCATCAAATAAAAGTATGTACCTTCAGCTTTATACTCACATAATAAACTCGTTACTTGCATGTTCCGTATATGACCCAACCGACGTTACGCTGACGACACACAATCAGTTTTGCCTTTCAATTTCCTCACACACATTGCTTGTCGAAAATCATAAAAATTGAAAGCCATTACGTAGGTTGCATTCAATTTGAGAAGCAATTTCATTATCAACAGGCCGTCTTCAAGAAAACAATGTAACTAACTAGCTTCTGAAGACCATTTTCCAATTTAATTCCATTGTAGATTTAACATTTTAGCATGCATCGGCTTTGTATTTTTTTATTTTCACAAAATTCGCACGCCAATGCTGAAAAGCTGATCAAAATTGAAAGCATAATTGAAAGTCAATTGAAAGGGAAAAATTGAAAGCAACCCTGCAAGCCACGGCTAACCAGTCTCCCATGAAATTCAACAGATTTACACACACACTCGCAACTTTTTAGCTATGCTACCCACACATTTACAAATTTATTTTTCCGGCTGTCAAAACAAAATTCTGAGTGAGAGCACCGGGTCTAATAAGAATTTTTACTGTAATAAGAATTTTATGCGTTAGAGCGAGTAAGTGGAAATGAAGCAAAATTTTACAGCTTTGATCACAGTAGGCTGTGACTTTAGCAAAAGTTTGACATCTTTGATCACAGCAGGCTGTAAATAAAAGCGTTAATTTTGCAAAAACATTTGAAGGTAAGAGAACGTTTTAACAATTTGCATTGTTTATAATGGAATTTTTTTCTTTTAGATTGCCGAAACACTGCGATTTAATCATATAATTAAGGTATGTATTAGAATTATTCACATATTTGTATANAAAGGTATTAGAATTATTCAAATATTTGTATATTTTAATTGATAATTTTGCATTTACAGATTTGCGATTTTTCATTCTAAATTTATCTTCGACCTTGCTACCACGGAACATCAACGCCACCACCACTCAGGCTCCACACCAGCATATCCACCACCTTCAACGCCGCCACCAACAAACAGCGCTGCATACATTATTCGGTAAGTTTTCATGCGACGAATAAACGTTGCTTCAGCTGCAACTGCCTACATTAAGCATGTTCCTGGTGCTTCCCGATTTGCACATTTCACAAGAAAAGATGTTTTTGCAATTAATAAACCTTATGGCGTACAGAAACAGCTTCCTCTAAAAACCTGCAAAGCGTGAAGTACCTGGAACATACTTATTTAGTGCGTTCCAGAAAGTCTACGATTTGCAGGTTTTGCAGGATTTAGTCCAAAGTCGTTCCCGTACGCCACGTGATACACGTGTTGAGAAGCATTTTTGCCGACACTCTACTCATTTCATACAATGATGAGGGCAAAGCCAACAAAGCTCCACTTCTGGGGCTTAAAACAATATAATTAGTTTTCGGTAAATATGTTTTATTTGTTTATTTGAATTATTTCCAGAAGTAATGCATTCATATTTTTCCAACAGATGCGTTTGGGAGTATGCCCAAAATTGACCTCATTGCGGAAATCAGGAAGCACGTGTTCCTAACCCACAATAGGTACAAACAAATTGTAATTAAAAACAAAGTGAAACATAATAACAAATCTAACAATAATTAATTTAATTATCTTATTATTAATCTCTAAAAAAAAGTTACATAAAAATTTAATAACTTTCCAATCTATATTTCAAAAACCTTATTTATATTCGGCTATTCGGGATTTTTTGTATATCGACTGCTGAGTGGAAGATCGACCTCGGCAGCCAGTTCGAAAATGCCCTATCTCAAAAAACTTTTCAAGAACGCCCTATTTCAGAATTTTATTAAAAAACGCTTCAGAGTTCGGTTCAAAAAGGCCCTATCTCACTTCAAAATGTATTGAAAATGTGTTGCGATAAGACGTTTTTGAAACGAATTCTAAAAAACGAATTGAAAAGTTTTTTGAGATAGGGTGTTTTCGAGCTGGCTGCCGAGATAGGTCGATCTTCCACTTAGCAGTTGATATGCTCTTGAATTCTGTATTTGTGGTTTTTGGTAGGTAATGAAGTAAACTTTTATATTGTATTGCTGTAAGAAATTTCACTACATTTTCTACCAAAAACCACAAATACACATGCAAGGGCATATACAAAACATCCCGACTACCTTTATTAATTTGTAAATAATTGTAAATAGTGTAAAAAGTAAATTTTAACAATAGTTTTTTTAATAATTTTATATTAAAATTTGCATACTGGAATTTTAACAACAAAAAACCTACCTACCTACCTATTTATAAAAGCTTAGTAATTAGTNCTCTTGAATTTTGTATTTGTGGTTTTTAGTAGGTAATGAAGTAAACTTTTATATTGTATTGCTGTAAGAAATTTCACTACATTTTCTACCAAAAACCACAAATACACATGCAAGGGCATATACAAAACATCCCGACTACCTTTATTAATTTGTAAATAATTGTAAATAGTGTAAAAAGTAAATTTTAACAATAGTTTTTTTAATAATTTTATATTAAAATTNTTGTAAATAATTGTAAATAGTAGATTTTAATACTGGAATTTTATTAACAAAAAACCTATTTATAAAATGTTAATAATAAGGAAATGTAAATAGTTTTAAAAATTTTAACAGCAATGTATAATAATATATAATATATACAATAATTAATTTAATTACTCCCTGATCTCTCCTTTTTAAAATTTAAATAATTTTAATAATATATTTGGGGTGTTCACAGTTCGTTCCAAATAGTGTCTGAAAATGTAGAGTACCTCTATGGGCAACGTTTCCGAGTTCGAACGGACCATGCAGCGCTGAAGTGGCTACTACAGTTTAAGAATCCAGAAGGACAGCTAGCTCGGTGGATTGAGAGACTGCAAAGTTATGACTTCGCTATTGAGCACCGCAAGGGAAGTGTCCACGGTAATGCTGATGCCATGTCCCGCCGACCATGTAGCCTGGAATGTAAACACTGCTCAAAAGCTGAGGGAAAAGAGGACATTTTGGACGTCCGTCTAACGACAATAACACCAGCGGAAGAGTGGAAGGAAGAGCAGCTACGAAAGTGTCAGCAGGAAGATCCAGATCTGGAGCTTTTGATGCATGGACTCGAGGTGGACAGGAAGCCAACTAAGGAGCAAATGGCAGCGGAAAGCCCCATCGCAAAGCCGTACTGGGCACAATGGAACAGCTTAAAATTAATATCTGGCTGTTTGCATAGGGTATGGGAAAGCGAAGATGGCCAGTGCTCCCGCAACCTGATAGTAGTTCCAAGGGTAAGAATTCCGGATGTACTCAAGGAATTCCACAATAGTCCTAGTGGAGGGCACCTGGGAATCACGAAGACCCTGGAGAAGGTTAAGCAGAGGTTCTATTGGGTTGTTTGTCGGCAATCGGTCGCAGAGTGGATTGCTAACTGCGCGGAGTGTATTGCAGCTAAGGGGCCGAAATCCAGAAGTCATGGCCAGATGAAGCAATATAACTCAGGTGCACCTTTCGAGCGGATTGCCATGGATGTAGCCGGTCCATTTCCTATAAGCGTACAGGGAAACAAATACGTCCTTGTGGTTATGGACTACTTTAGCAAATGGCCGGAGGTATACCCGATTCCAAACCAGGAAGCTAAAACAGTAGCGGAGGTATTCACCTACTATTGGGTTTCGAGATACGGTGTACCTATAGAGCTGCACTCTGACCAGGGAAGAAATTTTGAGTCGGCGGTGTTCCAAGAGATGTGCCAGATACTGGGTATCCGGAAAACTCGAACGACGGCTCTTCATCCCCAATCAGACGGCATGGTGGAACGGTTTAACCACACCCTGGAAGAGCATTTGCGGAAGGTCGTGGACAAGAATCAAAAAGATTGGGATGTCCGCATACCCTTGTTCCTGATGGGATACCGGCCAGCAGTGCATGAAACAACGGGTAAAACTCCTGCAAGGGTAATATTCGGCAGTGAGCTCCGTTTGCCTAGTGATCTGAAGTTTGGGGTGACTGGTGATGCTAGAAGGATTGGAAAAGAGACGTCAAACATCCTGGAAGAGGAGCTGAGAGAGATACATGCTCTTGTGAGACAGCGCACACAAATTATGAGTGACAAGATGAAAGCCAGGTATGATAAGGCGATGAATTCCGAGGGTTTCCAGGAAGGAGATTTGGTGTTGCTGTACAATCCACAACGAAAGAAAGGTTTGTCCCCAAAACTACAATGCAACTGGGAAGGTCCGTATAAGGTCGTAAAACGGCTAAATGACGTAGTGTATCGGATCCAGACCGTTGGGAGACCAAGAAACAAGATGAAGGTGGTCCACTTGGAAAGGCTTGCAGTGTTTGGAACCGCAAGTGTGTCTGATCGGGACGATCAGACTTAGGTGGAGGGCAGTGTGGCGAATACTGCGGCAACACAAAGCGAACAACGAGAAATAGGCAGAATGTTCGAAGAATGACATAGAATGTTCCACAAAGAGAAACGTCAAGTTGGATGAACACTGCGAACAGCGAGAGAAAGAGAATGAGCGATAAACTTCAGAATGTTCTAGAGTTGCCATAAGTGCCAGCGCAGGTATATAAGGGCGCCGCCACCGCGAGGTGAGTTAGTTACAAGTCAGCAAGCTACAAGTAAAGTGAGCGGAGAATTGAGTTGCGAATACGCAAGCTATAAGTTTAATTGTGTTAACAAGTAGTAAAGCGTTGTTATTGCTTTAAAAAGTATTGTAAAGTGTTTTTACTGTATTAGCAAGTATTGTAAATTGTTTGTTATACAATAAAGTTAATTGTACTACAATTTGGTCATCGTTAGCATTTATTTAACAATCCAGCGATACGAGCCCGAGTATATTTGGGAAATCCCTCAAGGTTTCGAGGATAATCGTAACAATACTTTTTCTCTTTAAACCATTGGGATGTTCACAGTTCGTTCCAAATTATGTCTGAAAATGTAGACGTCTACATTTTGAGACATCTTTAGCATCAAACTGTGAGCACCCCTTTCTAGCAGTCGTCGCAAAATCGTCTCAAAACTTTGCTGGTGTTGCCAGACATTTCCTCTTTGCGTTCATTTTTTATATATCGCCTTTCGATTTTGTTTCTGAAAAATTGTAATTATTTAACTTAATTACCAATTCCTAATATTTGTTATTTCTTTTCCTTGATTTGTTTCTTTTCATCAGAAATTGCATTCAAATTAAATGCAAATACAAAAAACGTGCCCAATAAATAAAAAAAATGTGATTAGTATTGCCATAATGCAACCCTGCTGCGAGGTTGCAAAATGTAGACGCGTAAAAAACATACCTTTGAGTATGACAAAATGTAGACGGCGTCGTTTTCCAATTTTGTATGGGAAACAACAACACCACAGATTTTACGGTTAGAAAACGTCTTAAAATGTAAACGT
>NW_016158361.1:113957-140133 GCF_001687245.7 Rhagoletis zephyria | reverse complement strand
GCATCTAAAAACAAAACTCGTTTTATTTAGTACTAAAACCTTCGTTACTAGTAAAGAAAAGCAAAACTAATATGGTGACCCTTTTTTCGTCGATGAACCCCTTTTTTCGACTTTCTGAAAATTCTCAACGGCAACACTGCGTCTATACATAACGGTTGTTGGGTCATCTGTCCCTTGCGAGAGGCAAACACTTGGAAAAGTTGATGTTTTTGGGAAATATAACAAAAAAGGAGTTATTTTGTTAAAATCATTTTATATGAAAAAACTTTATCTATTAATCTTGTAAAAATGTATTCTATTCTTTTATGAAATCAAATACTATAGAAAAATATTTGCAGTCTTAAATTCTTGTCTGAAAAGTCATTAAAAGATAAAAAATCTTGTAAAAATGCATATTTTTTGTGAAAAAAACAATACAATTACTTTGAAAAATATGCAAAATCGTAGTCTATGTAGAAGTACTCGATACCTTTCAGATACTGAATAGGTATCGATACCTTGTTTGATACAAGTACAAGTACAGATTTGAGTAATACCTTGATGGTATCGATTTATCCCTACCGGCTGCTGGCGGCGCATAAGTTCGGTAGCTGCGCACACACGACCAGGGTTCGGCTCTTTGCAAACGAGCACTCGTTAAGTACGAGCGCACGCGCTGAGCAGCCAGCGAGCGAGTAAGCAAACAAGGGCAGCACAAGAGTAGAGCGGCAAGCAAACCAGGACCTCATTAGCTCTGCCCTCGCGAGGACGTCGTTGCGAGCAGTGTTGCCAGAACTTTTTGACGAACCTGCTAAATTGGCAAATAAAACCGGCTAAAATGTTTCAACTAAATTTCACATGTTTTATTTAATATATCACGAGTAAAAAGACTAATTCTTGGAGAGAAGTTACAAATTCGAGCCGGAAAAAATTTTGCCAGCAAGAATTTGCAATTAGGAAAAACATATGATTGTGGCACATGGTTGGATTTTTTGTCGACGATAATTTGAATAAACAAGTTCGTTAAATTTAAAAATTTACAAACTGGAGCGATTTTAAAATGAAAAATGTAAATTAATACTTGTTTACTTAATTAATTTAGTTAATTCCAATGATTTGAAAGGTATTCGGCAAAAAAAACGGTATTCTTAATCGGAATGCAATCTCAACCAGAGTCGATATAGTAAACCCCTACAAAGAAATTGAAACGTATGTTGAAGAAAGTCGGATTAACAAGATCTATACGCGTAGATCCCGTTTTTTGCCCCTCTGAAAGAATTTTAAAAATTCTATACAAATTTCTTTTGTTTGAAATGCAACCGTGGGCACTAGCTGGCAGAAAAACTTTCAAATTTGCGTTCGTACAAAAATTGCTAGTTTATCTATATTAGAGAGAATTTGGGAGCATTTTTTCTTATTATCTGATATTTTGAGTGATAATTCTCGCTGGATTTTCGACAAACAAACCTATTGTATTCCCTACAAGGCCTTTTCAGACTGACCGATTCTCAATACACTCAAATAGAAACCAATACACTTAAAAAACGCTGTAAAAATTTCCCTTCAATTTTAAGGCAGTAAAACAACGACTTAAGTTAACATCAACCGAGGCCATATGTTGACAAGGGATGCAAAATCACAGTTACACAAAAGAACTGGTCAGATTTTTCAGAAATCCCTTCAATTCCGATGTAAAATATGATGCCAAAAGACTGCAGATCTCCCATTTAGATGACCGGTCATATGACCGGCAGATGTCTCGTAGGATTCCCAGAGAGTTTTGCTTTACATAGAAATTTGTGCTCTTTTATTTTCATTTTGACTCACTTCAGTGTTGGTTCCTTTAATTCAAGTTGGCATTCGGTTTTTGGAATTTAAATAAGTTCTCAGCAAAAAAGTTTGTTTAAAAAAATACATATGTGTACATATTTAGTGTTTGTGTTTGTGTTTAGTGTTTTCAAAAAATGATGTTTCGTAATTTAGGCAGATTTGAATATGCGCTATCTGGGAAGAAATATCTACACGTAATATTTGTTCTGTTTGTTGGCACTTTATCCAAACACAAACGCATCTTAAGTGTCTTAACAGTGAAACAATTTCTTATTTTCTAAGTTTGCGAATAAAACTTCACACTTAAAATTAACATTTATAACAAACATTTTGTGAAGAAAATCCCTTCTTCGTTTAAAATAAAAATAAGCGAAATCGGCCCAATTTCATACAACCCTGCCTGACATGAAAATTTTCTCCTCGATAAGGCTAGTAGCCATTTCTAACAAATTTTGGGTCGCTTAGTCAAGAATGGAAACATATATATCTACATATTTGAAATTTAAGAAAACGAACAAAATCGGCAAACAAATCGGCTGCCGGCTAAATCGAAATTTCTCCGGCTGTTTGCTATCGCAACCGGATAAATCTAGCCGGAAAATGACTAAAATGGCAACACTGGTTGCGAGCGAGGTACTTATTTGCAGCAGCAGACGAGCGAGGCAAATGAGGCGAGTAAACGAGCGAGGCAAATGAGGCAAGCAGATAAGACAGGCAAACGGGTTGTTTGGTCAGCAAAAATGTATGGGATAAAAATTGCATCAACTAAGTTCGAGTAAAGGATTGTATGCACACATGCAATATGTATATACATACATATATACACATATCTATGTATTTATTTATGTATATATTCTCATGCACAGAAGAATAGATGCGTGCTATTTTGACCAGTTTTATTTACTAGGTAGGCACATATGTGCATACATATCTATGTAGCTATAATTTTTTTAATGTTCAATAATGTAATATATAAAAATCTCGTGTCACGGTGTTAGTGGTCGAACTCCTCCTAAACGGCTTGACCGATTTTTATGAAATTTTTTTATATGGTTGGTATGAGCACAGTATATACAGTAATAAACCTTTTCGCAGTTTCTCACCAATTGGTCCCCGAGGAGTACTTTTGGGTGGTGTGCAACGTTTTCGTTTAGCGTGCACGGCAGCACTTACTGTGGGGAATTTCGCCTCATGATTAGAAAAAGTTCTTTTCGAGGATAAAATATATATAATTGTGTTATTTATGAACAAAATGTAGTTTAAATATAATATCAATGCTTAATTGTCGGTAATATCAATAGTAAAGTACATAATTATTGCTTGTCTTTCTTTAAACTGGAAACTCAAATCGTAATTATAGCCCTGAATGGAGTTTTCATATAAGTTTAAAATCAATAAAATATCCATTATAAGATTATATTTTTATGAAAACCGTGAATTTTGTGAATTTATCAAGGAAAATTCTAAATTTCCGAATATATTTAAGTCTTTATTCCAAAGCAAAAAAAAAAGGTTTGTATAGTTATAGAGACTCCAAAGCCTGCCAGCGCATCCGCCCAGAGAGCTCATTAAGCACACCCAAGTTTGAGCGACCATTACCCGGAGCTCCTCAAAAATACTCAACATCAAAGTATAGAATGTCACAATATGAATTATACACACATACATGGCTGCCGTATAAACTCAGGACACGCATTTGCTTGGAGACTTCGAAGGTTAAGGGTGTCATAAGTTCAGCCAGCGAATTCAATGGTCCCCGATTACCCGAAGATGCTCCAACATAATGAGTAGATTTTAGTGAGGCTCACATGCCACTGCCTCTGGATACACACTGCATATCGAAATATGGCAAAATAAATAGCAATTATCTCTTATAATTATAAGAAAAGTGTTTGTTTACAAAATTACCTGCGCCACTCTGCCATAGTAGGTTCTTGCTCCCTTTCATACCACAGTAAATTTGTATGCAACTCTGAATCGGCAAAATTCATGCTCCTTCTCATTATCAACCCTGATCAGATTTTACCCCCGAGGAGTACTCAAAAAGGTTTATAGGTGCAGGGGGCGTGGCATTTCCCATACAAATCGAATTTTTCACACTACATATGTATCTCTGAAAGTGTTCATGGTAGAGTACTGAAACTAGGTATGGAGATATATGAAATCAATCACATGGTCATGAAGAAAAATTGGGGCTATTAGAAAAAGGGGCGTGGCACATCCCATACAAACCGAGTTTTTCATACTGCATATCTCTGCAAGTGTTCATGGTAGAGTACTCGAACATCGTATGGAGATATATGAAAACAAGCGCATACAAACAAACAAGTGCATGGAGACAAACTACGGTTATTTGAAAAGGGGGCGTGGCACCTCCCATACAAACCGAATTTTTCATACTGCACATCTCTGGAAGTTTTCGTGGTAGAGTACTGAATCTTGGTATAGAGATATATAAAATCAATCAAATGGTCATGAAGAATAATTGGGGCTATTGGAAAAAGGGGCGTGGCACCTCCCATGCAAACCGAATTTTTCACACTGCATACCTCTGGCAATCAGGTTGTTCTTTCCTAAAAAATTGTCTCAATTTTTTTCTTTTAGTTTTTAGTATTTTTATATGAAAAATCTAATATAGAAAAATATCGTGTCACTGTGTTTGTGGTCGAACTCCTCCTAAACGGCTTGATCGATTTGCATGAAATTTTTTGTGTATATTCGGTAGGTATGATAATAGGTTGTAAAGTATGTTTCATACAGCTAAGTGAAGGGCTCGTGGCACCTCCCGTACAAACCAAATTTTCCACACTGCATATCTCTGGAAGTGTTAATGATAGAGTACTGGAACTTGGTATGGAGATATATAAAATCAATCGCATAGTCATGAAGAAAAATTGGGGCTATTGGAAAAAAGGGGCATGGCACCTCCCATACAAACCGGATTTTTCATACTGCATATCTCTGCAAGTGTTCATGGTAGAGTACTCGAACATTGTATGGAGATATATGAAATCAATCCCATACTCTTAGAGAAAATTGGGGCTATTTTATGAGGGGGCGTGGCGCCTTTCAAACGCATTGAAGCTATTACGTATCTTTGTATGCATATACACTTTTGCTAGGTTATTTAAGATGGCAATGAAAATATGCCTTCTGACAACCACCAAACCGTCATATTGGAAGATAAATGCGTCACTGAAAATCATGAACGTGAACTGTTGGTGAAAATATTGGACCAAAATGTTTCGATACAAAAAATTAATTTTGGGCGGGACGAAGTTCGCCGGGTCTGCTAGTTTCTTATANAACATACGCGGGTTTGCATTTTGCTGATACGCGGTTTTGTATTTTGTTGAAACGCGGTTTTGCACTTTAAACGACGATATGTCGTTTAGGATTCACAGCAAGTGCGACGATGTCACTAAATCCTCATTAGTAACGATGTCACCGGTTACCATTTGCGCTACTGGGTTGTTTACGCCAATTTTCCCATGTCTACGTATCCATACATACGTACATATGTACATATGTATGTCCTTGAAAAACAGGCCACAAATAAATTTTTTCTCTAAGGATTATATTTCATTCAGGTATACAGCATAACTGCTACAAGTAACCAACTATTTTGGAGGTTTTAACAAGTCGGACACCATCTTCAAAAGAGTCACAACTCAAAATTTTACAATTTTGAGATTATGCGCTAAAAATGTACGCAGAGCTTTTATTTATCTTTCAGTAAAAGCTGGAGCAATTTTTCGTTATAATTTGTTAAAAAAAACTTAAGGTGAAGTCGCTCTTGCCCATATGATTATCATGTGCTAAGAAATAGTTTTTCGCATTTTCTGACAAACGTATTATTTTGAGTTGTGACTCTTTTGAAGACGGTGGCGAAGTGCTTACTTGTTTTTCGTTTCTGCGGCACAACCGATTATTATATCTTCGTTACTTACTTTTCTCGGCAAGGTAAAATACATGCATATGTACATACATACATTAATACACACATACATAAATACATACGTACATTCATACATACATATATAAATATGCATGTTATGTATGTAAATATGTATGTATATAACTCTAAAAATTATTTCATTCCATAATCTATGCTTATCTCCTTCTTCTATATATATATAGTCGTTTAAAGTGCAAAACCGCGTAACAACAAAATGCAAAACCGCGTATCAGCAAATTGCAAAACCGCGTATGTGAACTTGTAGAAATTATTTTCTAGAGCGTAAAACCACTCATATTTCAAAATGGTTATCTTTTTTTATAAAGCAATCGCATTTCTGGCTAGTATATTTCAGGACGAATGGATAAGGATTGAGCCAAGAGCTTGTGAGAGAAAATCCAATTTTTGGCAGCCAATGTCAGTTACGCGGTTTTGCAGAATGACGATACGCGGTTTTGTACTTTAAACGGCGATAAATGTACATAAATGTTGTGTTCGTATGTCACGGTCGTCAAAACTCGAGAACGGCTGAACCGATTTGAATAATTTTTTTTGTATTGTTCGGTATAATACCAGAACCAATGATATCGCGAAAAATTGGAGGGTTGCCACCTGCTTGAAAATTTTTAAACCCAATTATATTGATAAAATAAATAAATTATGACAATACGGGTGTAAAATTAAAGAGGTTTAAGAAAGATAACTGCTGGAAATATTTTTGACGAGGGTTGCCCACATATTTGAAAATTTTAACGGAGTCAAATTAATAAAATAAATGAAATATTGCCATGTGGGTGTCAAACTAAAGAGTTTTAAGAAGGCTGACAGCCGAAAATATGTTTGAGGAGGGTTGCCACCTGTTTGAAAATTTAACTCATTTTAAAGATAAAATAAATTACCTATTACAACATAGATATCAAATTGAGGAGGTTTAAGAAAGATGACTGTTTTGAGGAGGGCTGCCATCTATTTAAAAATTTTAACTAAGTTAAATTGATAAAATAAATGAAATATTTTAATGTGGATATCAAACTTTAGATTTTTAGAAGTCTTACAGACGAAAATGTGTTTGAGAAGGGTTGCCACCTGTTTGAAAATTCAACTCAACTATAAATGACTTATTACAATAAAAGTATCAAATTGGAGAGGTTGAAGAAAGTGATTATTGGAAATATTTTAGAGGAGGGTTGCCACCTATTTAAAAATTTTCACTCAGTTAAACTGATTAAATAAACGAAATATTGCAATATGGGTATCAAACTAAATAGTTTTAAGAGGACTTACAGTCGAAAATATGTTTCGAGGTAGTTTGCCACCTGTTTGAAAATTTAACTCAATTAAATTGATAAAATAAACGAAATGTTACAATATGGGTACCAAACGAAAGGTGTTTCAGATACCTTGATTTGCAAATATTCTAAATAGGATTATGTAATATGTAAAAGTAAACTGAAAATATTAAAATTAAATGAAATATTACATAACTGGTTCGAAACGGAAAGTGATTGGGAAAGCTTAACTAGATAATTTTTTTTTAATGTTTCCACTTATCCAAATCCGGACAGTTTAAAAAAAGAGAGAATTAACAATATCTTATCAATCGAAATGATCATATTATCCATGAAGAGATGGTATACAAATTACGCAATGAAAAAAATTAATAAAAAACTACTGATATAAATTAAGAAATGATAAAAAGCGTAACGAAAACAAGAGATCCCATGAAATGAAATAATGAAAACTTAAAATTGTTATCACTATTCCCTTACAATATAAAACAGTTAAATTTTAATCATAAACAATTTGTCAATGTTATTGTGGCTTGTTAACATTTTATTTTTCCTAATAAACGATCGTGGTACAAAGCTCAATAAAAAATATTAAAAATAAACAATTTCGTTCGGTCGCCATAGCCTACTAAGAATATTGCGAGTAAAGAAATTTTTAATAACATTAAATAATATTATTATGATTATGATTACAATTACTATTGTGAACCCCCGTTATATGCCCAAACCAACATTCCCAAATTAAAACGAATTCAGAAGGGCATTTACGGTCGCATGATGCAAGTGTTAAGATAATAAGAGCAGAACAGAACCACTCAGGAACAATTTTTTACAAGGGCGTGTAATTTCTGGCGTATGCCAATGACATCGATATCATGGGTAACAAAAACCTCGAAGTCTGTCCTGCCTTTTCCAAGTTGGATGGCGAAGCAAAGCGATTGGGTTTGGTTATCAACGAGGACAAGACGAAGTATCTCCTGTCAGCAAACAAAGAGTCAGAGCATTCGCGCCTTGACACCCACATCACTGTTGCCAGTTGTAATTTCGAGAGAAATACTACGTTTATACGTAAGCTACTTGCAAATAAAAATAATTTGAAAATACCTAACTCACTGTTTATTCGATGGTGAAAAATTCTTTTTTAATATTGCATGATTATAAAAAGGCAATAATATGACCATCGAAAAAGAAAATAAAGTTAAAAATGGCAACGTCTTGATTATAAAAAGGCAATAAGATGACCATCGGAAAAGAAAATAAACCTAAGAATGGCGGCGTCTTGCGCTTATTTGCAAATAGTACCACTAATCAATACTTATTTGCGTGATTTAGTTATTTGCAAATAAAAAATTAACTCAGCCTTTATACGGCAAATTTTACCATTTTGCAAATTGTTATTTGCAAATAATACGTGCGTATAAACGTAGTAAGCTTTACAACGAAATGGACATGGTGTGGCGAATGAAAATACAGCGGCCCCGCTGGCTTGGCCACGTCGCTCGAATTAGAAGCGACGTTCCAGTTCTGAAAGTATTCAACTCGCTGGTGGTAGCAGAGGAAGAGGGAGAGACCAAGTGGAGAAGGACTTGGCTTCACGTGGCATTTCCAATTGTTGTCAGTTGGCACAGAGTGAAACGGGGGGGTGAAATAACACAAACGGCAATAACGCAAATTTGTGGTATTTCCCAATTGAATGTGAAATAACACAAATTTGCTTTATTTCATTTCTCGTTGAGCAATACGACCAACTTTTATACTTAACAATTTGAGTAATAAAGCAAAATAGTGCACATATGTAGGTAGTCACCCAGTTATATTTGACAAAAAGTAGTACATGAACAAGTTAAATGGACGGATTTGTAAGTATACAATTTTGAAAGTGCCCGGCGTCGCGGCGGTCTGCGTTCGCGCGCCGCCCCGCGTTCGACGTCGCACTCGCATTCCCCGCCCCTCCCCTCATCTCGCAATTATGTACTGGTGGCATTATAACCGTTTAGAAAAAGGAAAAATGATAAAATAACAATAGTTCACTTCTGAAACTGCTTTTTAATGTCCAAGTAATGGGAATTATTGTGTATGGTGTTATTGCATGCTGCATCCCACCCATAGTGGAATTTACCAGGTGCCACTGCTTTATTTGAAAATTTGCCTATAAAATGTGACTATAAGGCAGCCGAATGTCAGAAAATAAAGCGAGAAAGCCGTTTTATTACTTCATCTGTTTATTGCAACATGGTTCCATGCAAACATTTTAAGGTTTTCCAGCAATGTTTTTAACATATTAAAAAGCATGCAGAAAAAATTCATACAAAAGCGCTATGTCCAATATGCGGAGCAGTTTTTAAAGACGATGCTTTTCCTATATTTTGTTAGACTTTTCATAAGTAAAAATATTTTGTGAATATTACTTTCTTCATATGAATTATATCACATTTTTTGTTTAATTCAAGGCCTATCAAACAGGTTTAGAGCATTTGAGCAAAAACAACATTTGCCTGTATTTTGTTGTTGCTTCTGGTATCGAAGGTGCCAAAAACTGTTCTGATTTTATTCTTCTACATCAAACCGTGCCATGCGAAATACGAAAAAGGTAAAAAATTTAAATTGAAAAAATGAAAATTGTTGCAACTTTCTTTCTTAGTAAATTGGTTCGCTTCTGGAAGCATTGATCCACCATCCTGTGCCAGGCCCAGTAATCAGCGGTTGTGCTGCTGAGTTGGGCGAGCTTTCCAAAAGCTGCTATTTAATCGCTGGTTTTGTATGGAAAATGTTTCACATGCAAATAGATTTAAAAAATTTAGAATTTTTGTGAGAAGAAATGTAAAATATTTGACATTTTCGAGAACAAATAATTTAAAAAAAATCAAATCAGCTGCCAAGGCGAATTTATATAAGGTGGTGTTGTTTAATCAGCTGTGAGTAGCGTTTGATTGTCAAAATTTGATATTTTGTTTATGAGTGAGTGAAAACGTTGTTTGCATTTTCTGTCGCCCTTTTTCATTCGGAGAAGAATAGCTGAAATTTGACAATGACCAGCTAAAAGCAAAAACAAAATACAAGTAATTGTTGTATTTGTTGAATCGATACCACCTTATATGAATTCGCCTTGTCCGCTGCTATACTGATATTACCTGTTCAATGTGCCTTGGTTTAATTGTATTTTTGGAATAAACACAGTTATTTTTCCTTCTGTCAGTAAACTGTTTTTTTTTTTTACAAATAGTATAAATAAGCAATGGGAAATAAGGCAAAATTTTTTTATTTCCAACCTTTGTTGGAAATAAAGCAAAAACTCAGATTTTGGTATTATTTCCCATTTAAAAGTGAAATAAAGCAAATTTTGCGTTATTGCCGTTTGTGTGAGTGAAACGACTGGCGTTCTTTGTCGATCCCGGCCAAAATGGCTTAGGCTTTTAAAGCATCAAATAAGAGGAAGAATATGCAAATGATAATTGACGGAGTTGGGGGACCTTCTTCTTGATACGCCAGGAAGAACTAGCAAAACATTCCTTATCAGATTGATTCTGGCAACGGTTGGTTCAAAAAATTACATAACCTTAGCTATCGCTTCGCCTGGAATTGTTACCATGGGGAAACATTGCTAAGTCAGCTCTAAGCTGTCATTGAACATATAAATCATAGAAACTCCGACTTGCAATATTTCCAGAACATCCGGTATGGAAAAAGTAATACAAAAATTTAAACTAATTGTTTGGGATGAGTGCGCGATGGCACATAAAAAATTGCTTGAGGTTCTTGATTGATTGTCGTGGGATTTGCATGGAAACGTTCAACCATTCGGGAATCCATTGATATTGCTCTCAGGAGATTTTACGCAAACATTGTCTGTAATTTCTTGATTAACAATAGCGGCGATATGAATGCTTGCCTGAAATAGTCAACATTGTGGCAAAACGAACATATATACACTACAGCTGAGGTATTCTCGCGACAAGTACTGGACATTGGGAACGGAAAGCTGCCAGCCAATGAGAGATTAAGACGAATTTGATTGCCTGATAATTCTTGTAACTTAGGAACATCGAAAGGAGAACTGATCGAGAGAATGTTTCTTAATTAAGAAAATTAATTATAGGCTCAGTGAACGAACTATTCTTGCTGCGAAGAATAAGGATGTCTATCAACTAAATAAGAGTGGTATTGACAACAGTCGTTGCTTGAGCTGATCTGCTCTTATACCAGACTGCCAGACCACTTGCTTTGGTGAATACCACTAATCATATTCAATCCAGCATTCAAAGTGAGGAAATAACTGTTTAGCTGAGGGAGAACGGGAGACCAGGTTTAGAGTTGTAGTCGAGTTAGGGTAGTAGAGGAGGTAGGGAATACCTTTGCGAGTGTTTATGTATTGAGCCCGTATGGTTTATAGGTACACATTAAGTCAGCCACGCACTCCATGTACCTGATATGCGAGGGAGAGAGAGAGAGAGAGATATGCGGGCAGGCTGATGAAGCGGTAGCGCAAGATGTAACCCTGGAGCTGGGATTTATCTGTGGATGCATTCATGCAGAGCCCCAGTGTGGTTTGGAGGCAGTAGCTTAATACCATGCCAAAAATTACTTCGGCAGTGGAGTGTGTGTGATGCTTAAAGCACCGTCCGATAGCCAAGCTGGGTTAACATTGACCATGGGGTGAGGGAGGAGTCAATCATAGGAGCGTTGACCCTTGTGATGAGCCAAACTGGGTTAGCGTTGACCATAGCTGAAAATGCCAGCGACTTATCACTTCACTAAGTTCAGCGAAGAGATATTTAAAAATTGCATAAAAAATTCATACCCAATTAAGAATGAGCGAATTACTTTTAAACACAAGTGTTTATTATTAATGTATACAAGCAAGTAGCCAAGCCAAGCAATAATTTCTGTGCAAGCGATTATCCCTTGGTACAGGCTACTTGCAATTAGGAAACTATTTAAATTTAAAATATATTTACATACATACATACATATGTATATGGATATGTAGACATTTGGAAACGTTTTTCTTATCGTCGGGAACGAGAAACATAAGAAACGCGTCGCCAATAGAAAAGATAAGCGAAATACCATAAGAGATAGTCAAGCGATAAAGGAGATCAATTTCTATCGCCTGTTTATGTTGCTGTTTGTTGTACACATATGTAATACCGTATACATACATAGTATGTGTCAACTAACCATGCGATAGGGGATGATCGAGTACAATTGCTTGCGTTAGATATTTAGTAAGGACAACTGGGACACGCTTCTTATCAGTAGCGTGTAACCAAAATAATATGTAAGCACCTAAGATACACATACATCTATATATGTGTATTAAGAATATGTACATATCTATATATATATGTGTGTGTATGTATATAAATGTACTGGACAAACTGCGTTTGTCTAGTTAGAGATAGGAATAATTTCAAGTTTAAGTTAAATAAAGGCTCTGCGCAATCGGAGCGTCAGTGTCCTTTTAATGTACAGTGATTACAGTGCGTTTTAATTTAACACAGATATTGATAAAAATTTTCTGAACATCCGTTCTAGAGACTTGTTCCACTAAACTATCTTTAGTTTATGTTTTTTCATAGTTCGTGCATCTCTACTAATTTTGTTTTGAATAAATAACGTGTATTTTTCGATTTGACGTAAATAGGACATATTCATAAATTGATGAGTTCCAGAACTTTATTCATATCTTTGGCTTCAAACCGATTTAAAGTTACCTTTGAATAATTAATTTTCATTAAAATCAACCAAAATTTACTGAAGGTCTGAAGTAAATGATACAATGGCTTAACACTTTCTGCAAGCGCTCCTTCCAGCATATTTATGGGGTCATATGACCCATTGTGGAGTCTGATCGAGTTTTAGTGAGACTGTTTCGATTCCCTCGTCATTTCATATCCCTTTGACAACTGTGTCAACTTCTCTAAATTTAGTTTTAAAAGGATATCACCCTGTTTCTTTTGAGTTTAAAACTTTTAACGTTAGACTTGACCGAAGCCAAGTTTTAAACATGTTTTTTAGTCATTTATTTAATCTAAGAGAATTATATATATTATAACTCGATAAAGTTTAAGTTGTTATGAAACTTGCCGACTGTATAGTTATGTATGAAACTTTGTGCCGTGTTTCGTGACAAAGTGAAGACACACTTCACAACTACCCGTGTGCATCTGGCTTGTCCCGGAGCTTCAGTGTGATATATGTAGGTTAATGAAGCAGCTACGATAACATCGTCACGGCCTAAATCCATGGCCTGTCATAAGTTAAAAAAGAGATATTTACATGCACACTAGGGTTCAAGGGAACCGCCGTATGTTTACATGACCTCAGATTAAGCAAAAAAAAAAGTTCTAAATGCAAAGTAGGGGGAACAGGAAACCCTGAAGTTTTGCGGCGGAATTTTAATTTTCAGTCGCTCTTCACCCTCCCTCCATGACTTTATGGTTGTTACTAAAGTCCCATCACAAATATCAACAACCGATTTTCGGACCAAAGGCAAAATTTAGCAATTCATTTTATTGAGTATTAATACTAAAGACCAAAATTCACAATAATATTCCTCATCTTAAACATAGGTACGTTAAAAAGAGATAAAAAAACCTAGTGATAGAAATATATAGTATGCACCTGGGTTAACATTTCGCAGTTTAAATAAGAGCAAAAAAATAGTGGGAAATTTTAAAAGTAGTTGAGTATGATATATGACCGATTTAAGAGTAAGTAAACTAGTTCAATAATAAAATAAAAAAAACAAAAGTCTGTAGCGTAAATATCAAAATGAAGGCAATATAAAGAAAAAAAAGGGAACTTACAGCGTTAACTGGATCCCTTGAAGGCCTTCGACGACTCCGCTCACTGCAAACTCCATCATCTGTAATTAGTTTAGTGTCGCTCTCCCTGTTTTTTTTTTGTTGTTACTGTTTTTTTCTGTTGCTTGCTAGTATGTATCACTATTCTTTCGCCCAATTCTTTAAAATATTTTTTCGTTTAGGTTAATTTCTATGTATTATTACTTATTTTCTCTCGTACCATGGATTATAACCTTTTTTTCTTCTAGCGCTTTATATTATTTCTATCACTTGGTTTCGTTTTACACTACTTTTTCTAGAAAAAAAATTTTAATTACAATTCACAATTTTACTTCTTATAGAAACAAGATTCGCTTTACTAAAGTAGCTAATTATTATGTTTAAAGGAAACTCACTACTTTAAATTAAGTTTTCAATTACAATACTTCGTAAAATTTAACTTTATTGAATTCCAAGAAAAAGAAGTGGTGCTATGATCGGATTTGTACGCGGAGCTACTGACAAAGTACATAGGTTAATTTCTCTTCTCTCTGACTATGGTAGTCAGCCACGTGAAATAGGGAATTTATTTTAGGCATTTACATATGTACATGCAAAGAATTACAACTTTCGAACTAGTTTAAAGTGAAATAGGATAAGTGGTGTATTTTAATTTTATTTTTTTTTTAATCTACATAGACAAAGATGCGTTTCTGTTCGAAAAACAGGGTATGATACTTTCCAGTCTTAATTACACTTAGGCAAATGCAGTTTTAAACAAAATATTTGAATAATTCGGAGGGAAAAGCAAGATTTATATTTTCTACAATTTTGATGAAATACGCAGACTGATGAGCGGCAACTGAAAGCTATGTGTTCGGCTTAGACGTGTGCCTAGCAAGTCTCAGCGTGTTTTATTTGTGTTTTCGTTACGCCTATATTCCTTAGTCGCTCCGTGAAATTAGCATTATTACAAATTTGCTAGAAGATGGCGATGTTCCCGGGAATTTTCCTTTGTTGCAGCCTTATGTGGATTTCAGCAAAATAAAAAAAAAAACGTTTATTTTTATAAGACAACTTTATTGCGAAGAGTGCTGCTGCTACGATGAACGCCAAATCGGAAAAGAAAGCTGTTGAAGCCAGATTTTCACAGTAAACCTCATTCAGCTGGTTCTGCAAGCAATTAACCCTTATTAGCTCCTTCAATTACATTTTTATGCTTGACATTTTTTTATGTCTTTCGCGTGACACCAAGCAATTCTACCGGTTTCTCCGTCTTTTAATTGGTACATGTGGTTACCTTTTATATTTAAGACTTCGGCTTTTATAAAAACAGGGCAAATTTGGCGTTGATCTTTTTAGTGGCATCGCTTAACACGAAATTTCGGCGATATACCTTTTGGCCTATTTCAAACTTTTGCAACCTACTTCTAAGGTTATACCTTTTCGCCGAAATTTCGAAGGCTATCTGAATGTTGTTTAAAACTTGCGCGCGCACGAGTTTAAGCATATCATCTATATTTACTACAACAGAAGATTTGAACTGACTTTCAATGCCAGATAGCAAATATTCAGGGGTTCCAAATACAGGAAAAATGTGCTCATCGAGATAGTCGCAAATTACGGACGATGTGAACTTTTTAACAGCTTTTAAAAATGGGAACTTGGTTAAATGATCAAGGACTACGAGAACACCAACATTACCACTTTTGGATCTTGGGTGTGGACCCAATAAATCCACATACAATCTTTGAATTGGTCGGGCAACTTTAAAATTAGCGACCATTGGCGGACGTAGTACAACGTTCGGAGATTTGCTCTGTTGACAAGTATCGCAATGTGTGATAAAAGTTTTCACGTCATTAATCATGGATGGCCAATAAAAGTTTAATCGAAGCCTTTCTACACTTTTGGCAATACCGCCATGGCATTTATTAGGAGGAAAGTGTGCGTTTTTGATAGTGGTCTCAACCAATTCTTAGGGTATCCAAAGTTTCCAGCAAAAAGATTCTCGATTTTCGTCACCATTAGGGTGCTCAGTACGCTTATAAATTTTTCCGTCTATAATTTAAAGGTGTGGAAGTTTATTTTTATTTTTTCTATTTGGCTTTTGAGCTTTTCGTATTCTTCCGATACAAAGGCATCTGAATCTACGTTGACTGAAGGAAACCAACTTATTTCGCTTAGGTCTTCGAAATTTTGCCTCGATAAAACGTCAGGCACAACGTTTTTCGAACCACGCTATGCTCGACATTAAAGCGGAAGCCTTGTAATTTCAGATACCAAGGCGCTAGTCTGCCACTCAAGTCCGTCTGTTTCATCAGCCATTGTAAGCTTGCATAGTCAGTAATTGTAGTATATTCGGATGCTAAAATATTAAGTTATGTTATAAGGTGTAGACCCTATGGTTTAGTATCGAACTGCAATTACAGCTTTCTTTGTTATACTCTTATACTCGCTCAGCAGCGCAAACGAGCAAACTGAATTTTCTCACTAGCTAAGCACAGTTATAAGCATAACTAATGTCATTAGGTTAAGCACCTATATACATGAAATAAAATAAAGAGCCAGTTGGATTTTGAAGCTCCAAGCGTCAGGTATTTGATTTCAACGCTAGGGCAGAATATTTTAATGGCGACGAGAGAAAATCGTAAAAAAATACATACCGGTTAAAAAGACACGCGGCAAGCACATGGTTAACGCGAAAATTTATTAATATCATCGGAATAACTTTTAATTCATATGGGACCTACAAATACATCCTGCGCGGAGGAAAAGCCTGATATTAAAAATATGAATCAATTTTCAATAAATATGGAATCTTTTAATCCTAACGTGGAACAATGGCAAACATACATGGAACGCATGGAGCAACTTTTCATTGCAGCCAGTGTAACAACTGAAATCCAAAAGAAGTCGTTGCTAATTAAATACATTGGGCCTATGACGTACAGATTGTTACGAGACTTGTGTCAGCCAACTCTGCCCAAGGGTGAATCGTTCGAAGTTTTAGTCAAACACACGACCGATCATTTTACGCCCGCCTTGGTGGTGTTTAAGCAGAGGGGCACCTTTTATGCAGCACATAAAGGTCAAGGTGAGACAGCCGTGGAATAGCTCGCTAAAATTCGTAGGCTAGCAGTTAATTGTGAATTCGGATCCATGCTCAAAAGTAAATTAATCGACATACTTGTCACCGAAATGGAAGGAAAGGTTTTCGACCGCTTAGGCGAGGAGGGTACAGGTATGACGTTATCGAAAGCCCTCGAAATTGCGCAAAGATACGAGAGGCCAGAAAAGACCGTCCCTGCAATCCAGTCCAAACATCACAAGCAATCTAACGGGCGGCCAAATCGGAATGTCAAGAAGCCAGATGAAGGGAGAGCAGCAGAGAAATATTGTCATTGCGGTAAGCAGAACCACGATTTTAAATCATGCAAATATAAGACGTATGTATTCAACAAATGCGGAAAGAAAGGACATTTAGCTATAGTTTGTCGAAAGCAAAATGGCGATGCTAACGGTGTAGTTAAAACGGTTTTCTCTTCAGAGCGTGAAAAATTCCCAAAGAGTGGAAACGCTATCGAATTGTATAATATCAATTGTAATAAATATGTCTCTCCATATACAGTTTTTGCAAAAGTGAATGATGTCGCTTTTAATTTAGAACTTGACTCGGGCGCAGAAGTTTCCATACTTCCGCTAGAAGAATATAAGAAGCCAATTACAAAGGTCTGAAACGATATTATCGGGATATGGAGGAAATAAATTAAAAGTTAAGGGTTCATTCTGTGCTGCAGTAAAATATAATGAGAAGGTAAAAAATGTTGAGTTCATTGTGGTCGATGCAAAAGGACCATTAATTTTAGGATGGAATTTTTTTTCTCTTTTTTTGATATTGTTTGGAAGGAAGTGCAAAGTATTCAAGTTCAGAACTCCAACCGGCTTAAGGGATTACTCCTTAAATATAATTCAGTTTTCGATGACGAATTAGGGAGATAGAAGTACGATAAAGTACAACTGCGTTTAGAAGGCGATCCAACTCCAATATTTGTCAAGCCACACCTTATTCCAATTGCGTTTAGGTCAGCAGTCGAGGATGAGTTAACAAAACTGGAGAACTCAGGGGTTATCACAAAAGTGGAGACGTCCGCAAGGGGAACGCCCTTAGTTCCAGTTTTGAAACCCAATGGATCTATTCGCATATGTGCAGACTACAAAGTCACTTTAAATAAATTTGTATGTGATGTGAAACATCCACTACCGCGAATAGAAGATCTTTTTTCCAAATTGGAAAATGGGATTTTATTTTCAAAACTAGATTTAGCTAAAGCGTATAATCAGTTTGAGTTGGACGAACCTTCAAAATTGCTATGTGCCTGGAGCACACATAGAGGTGTGTTTAAAATGAATCGTAGGCCTTTTGGCATAAAGCCTGCTTCCAGCATTTTCCAAAGGGAAATCGAAAAATTATTGCAAGGCATCCCGAATGTCATCAACTTTTTGGATGATATTTTGATAACAGGAAAGAGCAATGAAGAACATTTGCAAAATTTACAAGAGGTTCTTAAAAGGCTCCAGGCCTCTGGGCTGAAAATAGAAAGGTCGAAATGTGAGTTTTTTATGGAAGAGGTTTCATATTTAGGCTTTAAAATTAATAAGAACGGTTTAGCAAAAACTACGGAGCGTATCGACGCAATCTTAAAAGCTCCAAGACCTACTGATGTTTCGGAAGCTCGATCGCTCATTGGTAAGGTGAACTATTACAGTAAATTTATACACAATTACACAGATATTATGCTGCCTTTTTACGAATTGTTAAAATGTGATGCGAACTTTCGATGGAGCGATCAGTGCGAAACTTCGTTTAAATTACTTAAAAATAAAATAGTAGAGGAAGTGACACTGGCACATTTTGATCCAAATGTACCAATAGTGGTAACTTGTGATGCCTCTCAAAAGGGAATCGGTGCTATTCTTTCGCATCGTTTTGAGAATAAGGATGAACGGCCAGTAGTTTTTGCATCATTCTCAGCAAATCTGAGCAAAATTATAGCGTTATTCAGAAAGAAGCACTAGCAATAGTTTTCGCGTGTGATAAATTTTATCATTACTTAAAAGGTAATACGTTTACTTTGCGCACTGATCACAAGCCTCTTCTAGCTTTGTTTGGTCACAACAAAGGCATTCCAAAGATGGCAGCCAGCCGAATTCAAAGATGGGCTGTGTTTTTATCAGGTTTCAATTACAAAATTGAATATGTCAAAAGCGACGAAAATTCAGCTGACGCTCTTTCTCGTCTTCCCATGCCCATCGAGAACAATACGCTTAATGATGAAAGTGATGCAACCTTTTTAAACTTTATTCACGGTGACCTCAATATTCAATTAAACTTCAAAACAGTTAAGTACGAATCAGCTCATGATGCGTAGTTGACAAAGATAAAGAACGCTATAAATGCAGGAAGAAAATTAGAAGATAGCTTACGAGCATATAGGGCTAGATTCGACGAATTACATGTGGAAGAGGGCGTTCTAATGTGGGGCCATAGGGTAGTTGTCCCTCAAAGGCTTCGATCCAAAATTTTGACAGAACTTCACTCGACACACATGGGCATTGTAAAGACCAAATCATTTGCTAGGTCGTATGTGTGGTGGCCTAATTTGGACGCCGATATAGAGAAAGTAGTCAAAGAGTGTGAGTATTGCAATACGTTTAAAGCAGAACCTCCTAAGGCGCAATAAATTACGTGGCCCGTCCCACACTCAGCTTGGGATAGGTTGCACATTGATTTCTGTGGGCCGATCGATGGTTTTTATTTTCTAATCACGATAGATGCTTACTCAAAATGGCCGGAGGTTTTCCCCACAAAAGTGATGACGACTAATTTCGCAATAGCACGTCTCAGGGAAACCTTCGCGCGTTTTGGACTTCCGAAAGTGCTGGTGAGCGATAATGGCACTCAGTTTACGAGCTATGAATTCAAACAATTTTTAGTAAATAATAACATAATTCATAAGCTCACGGCTCCTGGCCATCCAGCGACAAACGGTGCAGCGGAAAATTTTGTTCGCACACTAAAAACTTCAATTAGAAGTGCTAGTTCACAAAATTCAAATATTTCGCTCGATTGTGTGGTATCTCGGTTTCTTTTTGATTATCGTGTTGCGAAGCACTGTTCAACAGGAGAATCTCCGTCACAGCTCTTGTTCGGAAGAGAGCTTCGGAATCGTTTTTGTTCACTTAAGCCGAGAAGTTATGTAGAAAAGGCGGAAGAGATAAAAGAAAGGCAACAAAAACAATTCGGTGGAAGTAGAAATATAGGCTTCACAGAGGGGGAGTCAGTATGGATTAGAGATTATACAGTAGTTAACAAACCGAGGTGGGTAGAAGGAAAGGTGGTTGAGGTTTTAGGTCCAAGAAATTATTTATGTAAAATGCTCAGTGGTCTCACCATTAAGCGACATTTAGACCAGCTCCGAAAATTTAAAGTGTCCGAACTAAAAGACTAAAAGTGTAATAAAAAGGAACATTGATTCAAGTTGTTTGAATACTTTGCCAAGCATGACTAATGCAGAAGTTTCTGCAGATCGAAACAACGGCATACCCACAGAAAATTATTCATCAGGGATAAATCCCGAAAATATTGATTCAGGTGAAAGCAACGATGAAAGCCAAGTTAGTAATACTCAGAAACACGAAGAAACTGAAACTGCTGGGTCCGCTCCAAGACTAACTTGTAGATTAAGGAAACCAGTTGTTAGATTTAATGTAAATAACTAAAATGTTTCATAAAAATAATAATCATACGTTACTAAATAATTCTTCTTTCTAATAAAATGTAAATATTATATTTTATTGTATTTATTTTTATTTTTTTGTTATCTAAGGGAGGTATTGTAGTACATTCGGATGCTAAAATATTAAGATAGGTTATAAGGTGTAGATCCTATGGTTTAGTATCGAACTGCAATTACTGTTTTCTTTGTTATACTCTTATACTCGCTCAGCAGCGCAAACGAGCAAACTGAATTTTCTCACTAGCTAAGCACAGTTATAAGCATAACTAATGTCATTAGGTTAAGCATCTATATACATGAAATAAAATAAAGAGCCAGTTAGATTTTGAAGCTCCAAGCGTCAGGTATTTGATTTCCACGCTAGGGCAGAATACTTTAGTAATGATTGTAAAATCTTGACCCTCGACATAGGCACGAAACTTCCGCAAGCTTAAAATGGATGCGAGACACGCTAACTCAGTTACACTATAATTGCTTTGCGCCTTATTGAGCTTTTGCGAAAAGTAAGCCACCGGTACTTCTACCCCTTCATCATTAACCTGAACTAGGACGGCGCCGACTCCTAGCTTTGAAGCATAGCATTGTATAAGAAAAGGTTTATTATAGAGCTGTGTGATTATTCCATTACTCGACCAACGTGGTTAATTAGTTTTCCAGTTAATCAATTACTCGATTAATCAAGATTTTGATTACTCAAAACGATGATTAATCGAGTTACTTGATATATGAATACTAAAAAAAATTAATTTTGCTCGTTAAATGAGTTTGCTTTGGAAAATGCTTATTTTCTTCTTTACATTCTGTACATGAAAAAATAATTTTTTGAATACAGAAACGTTGTTTTCAAAGTATCAAAGAACTTCAACTGCTTTATATATAAACAGTACTTTGAAATGTTGATTACTCATTTTACTCATTATGTTGATTAATCATAAAGCAAATTACTCATATATTTTTGTTTTTGGTTAATCAAAATCTTGGTTACTCGAGTAATTGAACTTTTGAGTAATCATAATTTCCAACTAATCGAATAATTGAGTTAGTTCTTTATGATTAATTAAAATTTTAAATAATCAATTAATCGCACAGCCCTAGTTTATTATAATTGGGATTGGCAAGTAGTGGTGCGGAGGACAGCAAATGTTTCAGCATATTAAAAACTTGCTGAGCGTTTTCATTCCATTTGAAGGTTTAAGATTTCTTGAGTAAGTCAGTCAGAGGCATAGTAACGGCAGAAAAATTAGGTACAAATCGCCTGTACCAACCTGCCATGCCAAGAAATCGACGCATTTGCTTAACAGTGGTAGGTTGTGGGTACTGTGTTACCGCTGATATTTTGCCTGGATCGGTCCGAAGCGTGACATTCCCTACTATGTACCCTAGATATTTGACTTCTTTCAGACAGAATTTACCCTTTTCCACATTTATAGTCAACCCTGCTTTGCGTAATTGTTGTGCTACTTCTGCTAAGGTTTTCATATGACTGTCGAAACTATTTAATACTATGAGAAGGTCGTCTAAATAAACAAAACTCTATCGTTCAAATCAGCCGGTATAACCAGGTCCACGAGTCTACATAAAGCCTGTGGAGCATTACATAGCCCAAAGGGCATTACGCAGTATCTATAGAGTGGGCGGTTTGGCACAGTAAAGGCTGTTCAATCCCTGCTTTTTTCCGCTAAAGGAATTTGCCAAAATGCTCGCCTTAAATCGAGCGACGTAATGTATTGAGCCTTTGGTAGACGACTTAAGATGCCCTCTATGTGAGGAAGAGGATATGCATCTTTTACTGTGAAACTATTAATCTTACGCGAATCTAGGCACAGACGGACTTTTTCACCTTTTCGGACCAAAACTACGGGACTCGACCGCGGACTATTCGGCGACTCTTCTATTAATTAATTTCAACATCTCCTCTATTTCCGAGTGGACTAGTTTTTCAATGGCTGGGGATATCGGAAAATAACGCTGTTTAACCGGACGGACTTCTGGAACTACTTCTAAATTATGGTCAATTAATTGGATTTCACCAAGGCCTTCCTTTGCGTATGATGGAAATAAATCTTTTACAGTGTTCAGCTTCCTTTGTTGCTCATACGACAGGGTGTGCCTATTGAGTTTTCGTTGTTGTCATCGCCATTAAAATCAATTTGATTGATCAAGTGAGGACCAATTTTGAATTTAGACCAGAAATCTATTCCCAGGATTATGTTTTGTTTTAAGCTTGGAAAGACGAAAAATTCTAAGGTCGCTGTTTGGTTTTTATAACTGACGCTAAGTTTGAATGTACCAAATACATATTGATCGCTGCCGTCAGCGGTATGCGTGGTGTCTTGTTTTTACACTCTTCTCAGCACAGACTTTATCTGCGAGTTTATAACCTATGCAAGACACTTGAGCTCCACTATCTAATAGACCTAACCATCTCTCACCTAAAAGTTCTACTTCGGCATAAGGGCGCAAATCGGACACGTTCTTCTTTATGGTAAATATTAAACTGTTTAAAGATGTTTGTTGGGCTCTTACTTTTTTCCAAAATTCATTCAATCGAATGGCAGAGCGCTTTCTATGTGGAGAAGGTTTGGAATGTTCCCTATCAACAGAAATTGTTTGCTTTCGTTCTTGGTAAAATTCTAGTCGCTTTTCATATGGTACTAAATATTTGAATTGATGTTTGTATTTAATGGTAGGAGAATTTTCATCTTCAGTGGAGTAACCGTTTAGTACTTGCGAGGAGCTGGTTTCGGCGCCTCGCGAGCTTTCGAGTTTCCCGGATTACAACTAACACAATTGGGTTTATAAATTCCGGAGCTACCACTTCCGTAGCAGAAAATCATTCTATCTGATAAGCAGTCGAAATACCGGTGGCCCTCTTTGCGACAATTCCAACATATCAGTTTTGCAGAACTTGCAATCGCTGCAACCTCCATGGCATCTTCAGTGGCTTCGCTATCATCAATAACATCTACCTCGTTAATTTGCTTGCGCAAAGCACTATTACGGGGTGGTAATGAAGTATTTGTATTGGCGCTTGTTTGCTTTTAAAATTTCCTGTAGAAGATATTCATGTTTCAAGCATAATTGACGAAGGGTGGCTACCGAGGAAAAGTTAACATACAGCAACTGCTGTCATAAACGTGGCCATAGCACAGTGCCGCCTAAGTGGGCATAAATCGAAAAATTCGTTATCTGCAATATGAACTTGTTTGGTATTTCTGTAAAGACAATTTATCCACTACGAAGAATTAAACAGACATTTCCCTAAAAAATTAATTATATGCCGCCAGGAAGCCACTAAAGTCGAAAACTTTTATACTAAGATTTTTAATAAAACATTGCCAGGCGTAAGCTCTTCACAGAAAAAAATGTCAAAAATATATTCTTTAAAATAAAATGTTGGTTTGACGTTTCTAGTTTCCATATAGACAGTAGAGAATTACAGGAATTAAACTTTTGGGATAAAATTAAACACAGGGTATCCCTGCGGCGTTCCAAAAAAACGATTTTTTTTAAACAACGTTTCAAAAAAGGCTAAATTTTAATGGAATTAATAAAAAATATATGTAAAAATAGGTTATTTTTTATTATTGTATTAAATAGTACGAGCTTTTAGCTTTCAAAAGAAGAAATAGAAACCTGCTCATTTTTTGCACTTTCTGAAGTAATGCGTTTTTCGCTAATGCATAAAATAATTTCTTCATTTTTTGTCAGTGCCTTGAGATCTGCACGATTCGTTCCATTTTCAAAATGAAGTGTCAGATTAAAAATCTTAACCTGTGGACAATAGAAGGTTTATTTTTTGAAAGAGCTGACACCTGTTAAAAAATTAGATACACTTTTTTTATAAGATACATGAATTATTAAGAGATGGGTATCAATCGAAATGTGTATTAACTACTTGTAGAGAGTTGCCACCTGTTTAAAAAATCAAATTCCACTTGAATTGAAGGAATTAGGTAACTGAAATATATCGGTATCACCAGAAGAGGTTTAAGAAGGTTTTAGCTTAAAAATATTACGAATAGGGTTGCCACCTGTTTGTAAAGTCAAATTTAGTTAAAATAAAATAATAATTACGTCAAACCATAGGATTACGCCATCGTATTTGTTGTTTTAGTACAAATACATACATTGTCAATCAGTGAATTGTTCTGATTACATTCCTTTTAAATTACTGGACTCTTAAATTAACTCAAGAATGTTTTTACTCTCCACTTATTTCTTGGTAAATATGTCAAATTTTTTAATTTGTCTTATACTCATATTGATATACATATTTCAGTTACTTTATTCCCTTAATTAAAGAGAATTTCATTTTTTAAACATGTGGCAACCCTTCTACGTGTCGTTTAGAGGTAAAGTATTTTCAAAACTAGTTCAATTGATACCCATTAAAGTCCAGCGCAAGTGTATTTGCCGCATTTCGTTCAATAAGTACTCCTTGCATTGTACTCTACTCCCAACACATTGTTACTCTTTTTCCGCATACATACACTACTTGGCGTTGAGAGAGTACATACTTGACGTACTTGCTATTACTCCACCAAAGTAGGTACTCTACTTTCTCTCATCGCGTACGAGAGATGTTTGCTGCTGCCAAAAGGGAGTAGCAAATCTACTCTCTGTATACTTGTAGTACTGTAAGTACTTGCGTATTAAATTTCAATTCTGGTTGTTAGCCTACTAGTTGATATCGTTTGCGGTGCTGGTCAGTGAAACTGAAAGAGTAAAAATAGAATATGGAAATTGACGGTGTAAGGAAATGTTTACGGCCTTATTTATAAAAAATAACGTAGATTTAGACAGTTGCTTAATGTGACATTTTCATAAAACTTTTGTATTCAAGCAGCTTTTTAAATCTTAGTATGTACTTATATTTTTATGAAGGTATTATTTCTCGTTTCTAATTTTCTATAAAACTATTTGCAGTCATTAACCGACAAATAAGTTGTCAAAAACAACAACTTAAGCAATGCTGCTATACGAAATAAAATTATTTGTGGCAAATCAAAATTTTGAAAAGTGTCGATTTTCACATTCGATAGTTGGACATGGTAGCGACGAGATGTACGAGCATTTTTTTCTTAAGAGCTGCATACTGATTTAAGAAATTTTTTATAGAAGCAAATTTATTTTCCATTTATTTGTGCGTAATTTCATATGAATTTTTAGTTTTTCTTGAGGGCCTTTACAAATAAAAAAAATTTCGAAATATGTACATATGTACATACATACGCAGCCATATAACTTGATTTCAAGAGAAACGAATTTTCATTGGGCACGTTCAGAAGGCGTAACAGCTCAGTAGCTGGTGCGATTGCACCTTCTGAATGCGTTGTTGAGTACTTCTGATCAACTGAATAGTTGCGTGTAAGATGATCGTAATATTTTTCTGATCATTTGAGACAACATTTTGGTGTGTACCTTTGAAAGTTGAATTTGACAGCTAATGTATGAAGTCGTTCAGAAGACGCATAACGATCACTGATTTTTTTTAGCAACGGTTGCGCTCAACTGCTGCGCCTTCTGAACCTA
>NW_016158361.1:91074-111991 GCF_001687245.7 Rhagoletis zephyria | reverse complement strand
TAAGCTATCTGTGTGCAAACATTCATGCAAATCAGTTCAGTCATTTCCACGTATTAATTTAATTACACTTTCCTAATACGTGATAACTCTTAAAATAGTAGCCTGTTTTCCAACATAGGTCATAAGCTATCTCTGTGCGAAATGTCAGGCAAATCTGGCAGGCCTATTTTCCAGTCTAGGTCATAAGCTATCTGTGTGCAAACATTCATGCAAATCAGTTCACTCATTTCAGCGTATTAATTAAATTAAACATTTTTAACAGGTGGCAACTCTTAAAAAAAAGTAGCCTACTTTCTAACCTAGGTCATAAGCTATCTGTGTGCAAAATTTAATGCAAATCCGTTCAGTCGTTTCCGCGTATTATTTTAATTTAACTTTTTTAACAGGTGGCAACTCTTCCAAAAAATTAGCCTATTTTCCACTGCAGGTCATAAGCTATCTGCTTGCAAAATTTCATGCAAATCCATTCAGTCGTTTCCGCGTATTAATTTAGTGAAACTTTTTTAACAGGTGGCAACTCTTAAGAAAAGTAGCCTATTTTCCAATCTAGGTCATAAGCTATCCGTGTGCAAATTTTCATGCAAATCTATTCAGTCGTTCCCGCATATTAAATAAATGAAGCTTTTTTAACAGGTGGCAACTCTAAAAAAAAATAGCCTATTAACCAATCTGGCCCATAAGCTATCTGCGTAAAAAATTTCATGCAAATCCGTGCAGTCGTTTCCGCGTGATGCTTTCCCAAACATCCAAACATACAAACTTTCACATCTATAATATTATATTATAAGATACACATAAGTGCTAAATGCCCATTAAATTTCAAGTCAGAATATGGTCTGCTTCAAAAGTTATGACATAATTAATTTTGCCCCTCTTAAAAATTACATAAAAAATTCACTTGTTTTCATTATTTTTTTTAGTTTAAACACCTATAATTCAAAAGTTATGCAGCAAATTGATCCACATTTTTTTTTAGGCTTCAAGTATATGTCAATGAATTATATCCATATGATATAGTTTCCAACAGTGAAAATAAAGCTAAATAACACCAAGGTTAGCTGTTTTTTAGATTTGCCCATATACGTATCTATGCACATATGTATCTATGCACATATGTATCTATGCACATATGTACATACATATGTACTTAGGTATGTATATCAGCATTTTAGTTGAAAGCAAGGCATAACAAGGTAGAAGTGATTTCGACATTTCTCTCTTTTGAACTGCGACTGAAATGTCAACTCTTAACCCTATAGCATTCAAATTTTTTTTTATATAAATTTTCAATTGTGAGCTGTGCGACTGATTTATATACATAATAAAATGAAAAGGAATTGCGAGCGGTGCGTTGTGTTAGTCAATAGCCTGGACAACAAACTTGTGCGTTATTTTAAACATTCGAATTGTCAAGTGAAGCGGCAACTGTGGGCAATGTGTGCTGCGATGTTTCATTAGGACACTATTCTCGTGTGGTCGTGACTTTATTTGTTGTCCATCGCAGCCGAGTATTTCTAAGTGTACGCGTTTGGTCCCAGGTGCAGGATTTATCGTACCGAATATGAAAAGAAAATCTCCCTTTCATATATATACATGGATAGGCCAAATTTCAAATGGTGGTCTGATAAAAAATTATAAATTTAATGGAAAGGAAATTTCGAATAGCAAAAATTTAATAGCTAAATTATTGAAGTTAAGTTCTGATGTAAATTAGAAGAATTAAACTTTTTTAATGACTAATATACTTTAAAATTAAGTATTTCAATAAAAAAAATAAATGCTCAAAAACACTGGGATAGTAAAAGCAAGAAAATTGTCAAAACGGGTTTATAAATGAGTGTGTTTCATTTAGTGTGTAATTTTGTGTAAGTATGCATTCCCATATTTACATTAAACCGAAAATTCAATAAATAAAATGAAGCTGGTTCTAATGAGATTTTAAATATTTTCATATTTACAAAAACTTTCATTTCAAAGATGTTGAGTTCTATCAAATATGGTAAATGCATAACAAAGGGTTAATTTCTTTGTTTACATTTTTTGACATTACAGTCAGGTATGAGAGAGCTCGACTGAATTGTCACTTCTACCTTGTTGAATATGCCTTGGTTGAAAGTACGTTTTGCTCGTAGCTCTCTTCACCGCTCCACTAAATTCCTGTCCTTAATTTTATTCAGATACCACAAATGTATGTTTTCTTCGAAAATACTCAAGTACTATCAGTAGAGTACTCTACTGTCAAATATCTTTTACTCGCAGTAGTTGCGGAAGGCAAAGTAAATACTCGACGCGTCTTGCTATTGATCGGTAGTTTACGTACGCTTGCAGAAACTGGTTTATGCTTACTCACACTTGACCCGAACGATGAGAGTAAAGGAGGGAAAGTATTTGCGCGGCGATCGGATGTCTTGTTAGGCCGTTTAAATAGAATTGCGCAGGAGTTTAATACCCATATTGTAATATCTAATTCATTTAATTTATTAAATAGTTTTAATAAAATTTGTAACAGGTGGCAACCCTTTTCAAAAAAAAAAAAAACTTTATTGCACATCTACAGGCCAAGCCCTGTCATTTCACACCGCACTTTTTAAAATAGAACGAACTAAATGTACATACCTATGTAAAAGCCACAAGAACCCAAATTTTCAACTTCAAACTACATTTACAGTGAAAGTATGAAAGTTATCCAAAAACCAATTGCATTTTTGAATTTAGCGTCCTCAATTTTACTAAGAAGCGAATTTTCATTTAAATCCGTCCATAATTCTATTTTTGCCCACATTTCATATGGAAGGGAAGCACTGTGCGTAGGCCTCGTTGAAGAATCGCAACTAGTTCAGTCTCAGAAATGGAGTTATTTAAGTTTTCAGAAATCTTAACCACTGCGTTTCGGTATTCATCGAAACTTTCATTAGCACCTTGTTTTTGGATTCGCATCGACTCTTTAATATCGGTATCAGTGCGGTGCTCGGCATAGTGTGTCCGTAGGGCTTGGCATAAACTTGGCCAAGTAATGCGGTCAACTGAGCGTCGATAGCGCCAGTACCAATCTTTTGCATCACTAATAAATACGCTCTGAGCATGTTCAAAAAAGAGATTAAAATTTCTCCCAAGGGTCTCAATAACTTGGGACTCAATCCTATAGATAAAAATTTCCACTGATAATCGCATAGAACCATCAAATTTTATTTCCCAGTTTGAGATAAGACTTGCAATTTTTCCTGAGTTTGTTATTACCGAAATATTACTAAGGCAAGGATTTGCAGCACTATTAAATGGTTCAGGTTGAGCATTAACGTTGGAGCGATTGAGGATGTGATTGTGATTGCGGGATGAGTAAAAGTCTGGTGAGTCTTGTGGCCATTCAACGCGTGGTTGATTCGCCAAATTGGGTAGACCATTTGCGATTTCGCTCTGCGCTACATTGACTTGTTGCATACGTTCAACTATATTATTGACTGTCTGATCTAACCTGTTCTCGATTTGAGTCATACGCGATTCAATATTCTCAAATAAGGAGACGTGTCGTGCTGAAATAACTGCGTTAACTAAACTACGAGTACGACATTCTTCCGTCTCATTCGAGGGACTTCCACTATTTGTATTACCCGGAGGAGCTACTGTCTGTGACAGCTGCTGAGGTAGTTGGGACTGTAGTTCTTGTGAGGGTGATTGTTGAGTTTGACTCTGTGTGTGGGGTGGCATACGAGATCCCTGCGAAGAAGAGGCTTGCCCTTGATCGTCAGAGAGATTGTGGGGAGGGTTAGCACGTGAACGCGTGTCTGGTGAGTCTTGTGGCCATTCAACGCGTGGTTGATTCGCCAAATTGGGTAGACCATTTGCGATTTCGCTCTGCGCTACATTGACTTGTTGCATACGTTCAACTATATTATTGACTGTCTGATCTAACCTGTTCTCGATTTGAGTCATACGCGATTCAATATTCTCAAATAAGGAGACGTGTCGTGCTGAAATAACTGCGTTAACTAAACTACGAGTACGACATTCTTCCGTCTCATTCGAGGGACTTCCACTATTTGTATTACCCGGAGGAGCTACTGTCTGTGACAGCTGCTGAGGTAGTTGGGACTGTAGTTCTTGTGAGGGTGATTGTTGAGTTTGACTCTGTGTGTGGGGTGGCATACGAGATCCCTGCGAAGAAGAGGCTTGCCCTTGATCGTCAGAGAGATTGTGGGGAAGGTTAGCACGTGAACGCGTGGTAACCGTACTCTGTGGTGGCCTGAAATCTTTACTAGAACAATTAGCTCTGCACTGTGGGCAGGCGGAGTTTCTTTTCAGCCACGTTAGCAAACACGTACAGTGAAACCTATGATTGCAGGCTGTGCGCAGAACGTTAGAACCGGAACCTAAGTTCTCGCGGCAAATTGTGCAATTTGTGCTGATTGCTGGAGTGGGTGGTGGTATGTTTTCGTTACTATGTCGGAGCGACATGGTGTATAATAAACTCTTTTTGCAGATTTAAAAAAACACAACACTTAAGCCTGAATACTATATATGAGGTTACTTTTCGGTTGTTGAACATTTGTTTTACCAAACTTAGGATTTACATATGCTCTACTTGCGGTTTATGTTTGTAAGTCTGTACGAGGAGGACGCAATGAAACATCTACGTATTCCATACTCATACATAATTACTTTGTGTTACAAGGCCAATTGATCACCCTAACAGCCGCACTCAGAAACGTTCATTAAATTAGCTCTAACGGGCACTTAACTAATGATCGTTAAATCAGTTAATTCATGTTTCCTCTCAGAGTCAAAAATTATGAAATGAAAAATTTAAGTATGGCCCCAGTTTCGGCCCTTTTTTTTGTGGCATCACTCACTTTGTTCGTTCAGTTTGAGGTCAAATATAACAACTAAGAAAGTCTAAGTTCGGCCGGAGCCGAACATTAAATACCCGGCGCATGTACTAAGTATATGATTTTCACCTTTCTGAAATATACCGCTACATGGTAAGCCGGTGTGTATCAATTTTGAGTAAATTAGCGTCCTTGAATTTCGAAATATTGAAGTTTCAAGCATTTCTGAAATTTGCCTTTATATGAAAAGTGGTCGTAATTTTAATCTGATTCAAATAATTTTCAACGTTTTGCTTCTATGTGGCAAGCACAATAATCATACCGAGTTTGGTACAAATTGGTAGAACGGTTACCGAGATACATATATGTGATCATAAGTGGGGGTTGCCACGCCCATTTTTAAAAATTTTATCATAAACGTACTTCTTGGTAAAGAATTGTTGCAAGCGTCAATTTTGAATAAATTAGCTTTAATATTCATTGATTTATCGAAGATTTCGTATTTCTCCAAATTACCGTCATATGGTAGGTAGGCGTGGTTATTGTCCGATTTGAAAAATTTTCGGCCATTTGGTATGCTGTAGCAAGGCTAACAACTGTGCCAAGTTTGGAAGAAATTGGTGCAGCGGTTACCAAGATAAACACATGTATCCATAAGTGGGCGTGGCTTCGCCCATTTTCCAAAAATTTATAATATTCTTATTTGTCGTCTAAAAATTTTTGTAAATGAGTGAATAATCTTCAGTAGTTACTAAAATATCGCAGTTTTCGTATTTCTGAAAATTACCGTTATATGGGAGGTAGGCGTGGTTATTGTCCAATTTGGCCTGTGTCAATACCATCATCCGTCCTACGCCCGAAAGAAGTGCACATACCAAGTTTCGTTAAGATATCTCAATTTTTACTCGAGCTATCGTGTGCACAGACGGACGGACAGACGGACGGACGGACGGACAGACAGTCACCGCTTAATCGATTTCTCTTTTCATTCTGATCATTTATGTATACATTTGTCTATATCTATCTCGATTCGTATTGCCTGTTACAAACAACCGCTATGTGAACAAAGTTATAATACCCTTGTGCACAAGTGCGCTCGGGTATAAAAATAAGTACTTATATCATTTTGCGCACACTGCCTCAACAATCGCAATGGCTGAGCGAGTAGAGCACTGCCGTGCCATTCGAGAGATGCGAGTTCCAGTCCTAGGGAGGGAAAACTTTCCTTTTCCTTTTTTTATTTATTTTATTTTCTTGTTAAATTTTTAAAAATCAATTTTATTTAGTTTTTTTCTTTTTTAATCTAATTTTCTCTTGATTTGTAGAATTTATTGTTTTAAAACGGAAACTATTTTTTTATTTCATATAAAAAAAAATACTAACAGGCCAATTCTGGCATCTGTCTTTCAACTCATCTCAGTCCTTCGAAAGACAAAAGTCTTTATATTCCGGCAACTATCTTGAAAGTTCTTTTCGGTATTTCGGATGACTAAATAATTGAAAGATCTGCTAACGAGGAGGGTGGCGTTATTCTATTTATCGTTAACAATACGTTTTCTAAAAACTAAACAAAATCAACAAAAAAAAATTTAAACAAGAAAAACTAAAAAATTGTGAAAATGAAAGTAAAAAATGAAAAAAGCTTAATTGCAAAAATTTTTAAACACTGAATAAATTAAAAAATATTTATATAAAACTTAAAATGTTTAAAAATATTTATTAAAAAAAAAAATCCGTTGTCGAGTATTGAACTGGGATCTCTCGAATGGCTACGGTTGACAGACGTACTGATTTTATCAGTACAGTACTGATTTTTCAACTCTTGTACTGATTTTATTCATTTCTTCAATCAGTACGCTAGTGTCCTGATTATTCTAAATTTGTACTGATTTGTACTGAATTTTCTATTCAAACAAAATACTTTAGTATTTTCTTAAGGTTTTTACATAACGTTGGATTTTCCGTAAACTGTACTGTAAAAAATAAGAAGAAAATAATTTAATTATAGTTGACATGTTTTAGAGAATGTTTGATATGCCCAAGAAATTAATACAACAAAAAAATCAATCGTTTTATGGGCATATCGCCGGGTCGTTACGTACCAGTTGCGATAATATGATGGAGCTTATTTTTTAAAAATAAGGCTTAAATTTTTGTCGAGTGTTGTTGGTCTCGAAAATAACTTTCAGTTTAATAACAATAAATTTTAATATTCGAATGGCTTTTACCTATAACTTACAACCTTTTTCTCAATTTACTCGCTTTATAAAAAAGTTTTGCATACAAGACATAGAGTTAGGCACTCTTTTTAGCGAATTCTTAGTCTTTCCTAGCTTTTGCGTAGTTGAAAAATTATTTAGGCCATGAGGAAATATAGGTGAACTCCTTAAAAAGTGGTACTTTTTCACAGTACGAGAGGATCTTAAGATTAAGGTTTGTTTCCTGGCGCAAAGAGAGGGACCGGCTTCTAATTAAAATTTTTGAAAGTGAACTTCAAATTAAAAGTAAATTTAAAATGAAATGTATAGAATTTTTTGACTATTTAAACACTGAAAATGGGAATGATCCAGAATGTGGTCAATTGTGAATTTTAACTATATTAACTTATATAAGAGCGAAAGATATTTTTTAACATAGAACGCCAACTAATATATAAAATTGCTTTAACAAAAATACCAAACGATTTCTTAGTTTTATGTTATTATCATTTGAATGAATGTGACTGGTGGGACACTGAAAAGAACTCTACTTTACCCTTGATCACTCAAAGATGAATTTTAGCTAAACCCCTTAATATTCACGAACAATGTTTTCGTGTTGTAAAATATGAATTATACGCTTTCGTTTTCAATAAAAATGAGGTTTATATAATCTTCATAGAAATATTAAAAAATATTTAAAGTTGTGACTGGTGGGACAACTCCTTGTGACTGGTGTGAAGTAATTATGCATGAAATAAAAGTTTCCATAGACAAAAATTACAACTTTTATTGATTTTTTTAATATTTCCCAAAAGAGTAATGACGTTTCGCTAAAATCCTTAGCATCTTCAGGGGTGTTTTATTCTCATATGAACACGAGTTTCAAAATTCACGTACATAACGTACGGGTAAAAACGTGAAGAACAGTGTTTTCTTGCACATAAAAAGGATCAATAAGCCTATGAAATACCTAAAAGAATATACCAAAAATTTATCATCAACTAATAATTAAATTTATGTCGTTCTCCTCTTTTCAATGGAATGACCCAAATATAAAATACTTTATTGGCTCCTGTGCATAATGATGTGTACACTCATGTTAAAAGGAACAACACTTTTTTTATGAACTATATTTTATTTATATACGAAAATATTGTTAAAAACAAGAACTCAGGCGTTTTAAATTATTTTCTGTTACTTACAATCATAATTTTGCTTTGAATAAAAATGTACTGAAAAGTACTGATTCTTTTAGCATGAAAAAGTCTAATGTACTGATTTCGCGCATAAAAAATCTGGCAACCCTACGAATGGCGCGAAAGTGCTCTGCTCACTGGGCCATTGCCACTGTTACAGTAACGTTATCGAAATTGAAATTTATTGAAAACAAACAAAAAATTTCGAAATCATTCGTTAAAAAGTTAAGTAAATGTTTTTCTTTACTTAAGTTTAATCTTCATTAAATTCCGTTAACGAATCATAAACTGACTATGAGAGGGAATTTTTTCAAATCGGAACACCTTAAGTAATCATTAAACGACTCTGAGTGCGGCTGTAAGTATTGAAAATAACCTATGTCGTATTTAAAACTGTCAGACTATTTTAGACATTTCCACAATGTTAATCGGAAAGCAAAATATGTTTTGGGGCTGTTTTTTACTTGCAGAAGAAATTAACTTCTCGACGTGGTTAGTACGACGAGCAATTAGCTTATCGGCAAACTAAGTTCCTACGCTCGATTAGAAAACTATTTTAGCGAGATACAAAAACAAGCGAATCTTTTGCCAGGGCAGAGTTGGGAACTCCTACAAGAAATTTGTTTCTGTAATGACCTTCGGGGCCCCATGTTGGGCGCCAATTTCTATGTTATGAAACTTGCCGACTGGATAGTTATGTATGAAACTTTGTGCCGTGTTTCGTGACGAAGTGAAGACACACTTCACAACTGCCCGTGTGCATCTGGCTTGTCCCGGAGCTTCAGTGTGATATATGTAGGTTAATGAAGCAGCTATGATAACATCGTCACGGCCTAAATCCATTGTCTGTCATAAGTTAAAAAAGAAATATTTACATGCACACTAGGGTTCAAGGGAATCGCCGTATATTTACATGACCTCAGATTAAGCAAAAAAAAAGTTCTAAATGCAAAGTAGGGGGAACAGGAAACCCTGAAGTTTTGCGGCGGAATTTTAATTTTTAGCCGCTCTTCACCCTCCCTCCATGACTTTATGGTTGTTACTAAAGTCCCATCACAAATAACAACAACCGATTTTCAGACCAAAGGAAAAATTTAGCAATTCATTTTATTGAGTATTAATACTAAAGACCAAAATTCATAATAATATTCCTCATCTTAAACATAGGTACGTTAAAAAGAGATAAAAAAAACCTAGTGATAGAAATATATAGTATGCACCTGGGTTAACATTTCGCAGTTTAAATAAGAAAAATAGTGGGAAATTTTAAAAGTAATTGAGTATGATATATGATCGATTTAAGAGTAAGTAAACTAGTTCAATAATAGCAAAAAAAAAAACTAAAGTCTGTAGCGCAAATATCAAAATGAAGGCAATATAAAGAAAAAAAAAGAGAACTTACAGCGTTTACTGGATCCGTTGAAGGCCTTCGACGACTCCGCTCACTGCAAACTCCAGCATATGTAATTAATTTAGTGTCGCTCTACCTATTTTTTTTTGTTGTTAATTTTTTTTTTTTGTTGTTACTGTTTTTTTCTGTTGCTTGCTAGTATGTATCACTATTCTGTCGCCTACTTTAAAATATTTTTTCGTTTAGGTTAATTTCTATTATTATTTACTTTTCACTCTCGTACCATGGATTATTACCTTTTCATACCCGCACTTGTGCACAAGGATATTATAACTTTGTTCACATAACGGTTGTTTGTAACAGGCAAAACGAATCGAGATAGATATAGACAAATGTATACATAACAAATGTATACGAAATGATCGATAAAGCGGTGACTGTCTGTCCGTCCGTCCGTCCGTCTGTGCACACGATAACTCGAGTAAAAATTGAGATATCTTAACGAAACTTGGTAAATGCACTTCTTTGGGCGAAATCGGACAATAACCACGCCTACCTCCCATATAACGGTAATTTTCAGAAATACGAAAACTGCGATAGTTTAGTAACTACTGAAAATAATTCACTCAAAATTGACATTTAGAATAACTTTTAGACGAAAAATAATAATATTAAAAATTTTTGGAAAATGGGCGTAGCCACGCCCACTTATAGTTACATGTGTATAACTTGGTAGCCGCTGCACCAATTTCTTCCAAACTTGGCACAGTTGTTGACCCTGGTACAGGATACCAAATGGCCGAAAATTTTCAAAATCGGAAAATAACCACGCGCACAACCATATAACAGTAATTTCGAGAAATACGAAATCCTCGATAAATCAGTAAATATTAAAGCTAATTTATTCAAAATTGATGGTTGCAACAATTCTTTAACAGGAAATACGTTTATGATAAAATTTTGGAAAATGGGCGCGGCGCCACCCACTTATGATCACATCTATGTATCTCGTTAACCGTTCTAGCAATTTGTACCGAACTCGGTATGGTTATTGTGCTTGCCACATAAAAGCAAACCGTTGAAAATTGTTGAAATTGGACTAAAATTATGGCCGCTTTTCATATAACGGTAAATTTCAGAAATGCTTTAAATTTTAATATTTCGAAATTTAAGGATGCTTGTTTACTTAAAATTTATACACCCGCTTATCATGTAGCGGTAGCTTTCGGAAAGGTGGAAAACATATATTTAATACTTGCGCCGGGTATTTAATGTCCGGCTCCGCCCGAACTTAGACTTTCTTACTTGTTTTCTTCTAGCGCTTTATATTATTTCTATCACTTGATTTTATATTATTTCTATCACACCACTTTTTGTAGAAAAAAAATTTTAATTACTATTCACAATTTTACTTCTTATAGAAACAAGATTCGCTTTACTAAAGTAGCTAATTATTATGTTTAAAGGAAACTCACTACTTTAAATTAATTTTTCAATTACAATACTTCGTAAAATTTAATTTCATTGAATTCAAAGAAAAAAACGTGGTGCTTTGATCGGATTTGTATGCGGAACTACTGACAAAGTACATAGGTTAGATTGTCTTATTTCTTCTCTCTAACTATGGTAGCCAGCCACGTAAAATAGGGTATTTATTTTAGGCATTTACATACATGCAATGAATTACAACTTTCGAACTAGTTTAGAGTGAAATAGGATAAGTGATGTATTTTAATTTTTATTATTTTTTTTATCTACATAGATTAAGATGCGTTTCTGTTCGAAAAACAGGGTATGATACTTTTCAGTCTTAATTACACTTAGGCAAATGCAGTTTTAATCAAAATGTTTGAACAATTCGGAAGGAAAAGCAAGATTTATATTTTCTACAGATTTTATGAAACATGCAGACTGACGAGCGGCAACTGAAGGCTATGTGTTCGGCTTAGACGTGTGCCTAGCAAGTCTCAGCGTATTTTATTTGTGTTTGCGTTACGACTATATTCCTTAGTAATCGCTCCGTGAAATTGGCAGTATTGCAAATTTGCTAAAAGATGGCGATGTTCCCGGGGATTTTCCTTTGTTGCAGCCTTATGTGGATTTCAGCAAAATAAAAAAACTTTAATTTTTATAAGACAACTTTATTGCGAAGACTGCTGCTGCTATGATGAACGCCAAATCGGAAAAGAAAGCTGTTGAAGCCAGATTTTCACAGGAAACCTCATTGAGCTGGTTCTGCAAGCAATTAACCCTTATTAGCTCCTTCAATTACATTTTTATGCTTGACATTTTTGTATGTCTTTCGCGTGATACCACGTCTATACGATACGTCTTTTAATTGGTACATGTGGTTACCTTTTATATTTAAGACTTCGGCTTTTATAAAAACAGGGGCAAATTTGGCGTTGAACTTTTTAGTGGCATCGCTTAGCACGAAATTTTGGCGATATACCTTTTGGCCTATTTCAAACTTTTGCAATCTACTTCTAAGGTTATACCTTTTCGCCGAATTTTCGAAGGTTATCTGAATGCTTTTTAAAACTTGCGCGCGCACGGGTTTAAGCCTATCATCTCTATTTACTACAAAGTCTTGCCATAGCTTCCATTCGCTGAACTGTGGATAATCGTTTTCCAATTCTCTCGCGCGATCTTCTTCTGATAAGCCGATTTTTTTTATAATTGAGGTAAAGAGCCTTATCCTTAAGCTGGTGCGAAATGATTTTTTTTGATGATTAGCTTACTCTGTTAGTTTAAGCAGAAGGAATCCATTCAATGATTTTTGGAGGAAAATTATAAGTTTTTGGTATATTTAATTTTAATTTGATTTTTGATTTCGAGAATGTCGGATTTTCAACGAATTTGTTCAACATTATTTTTTGTGCAGCCACTTCCAACGCGAATAAAACTGTAAAATTAAAAGCCAGTACTATGAAATTTAAACCTCATAATGGTAGATCTATTGGCTAACGATCTGCATTGCAACTTTTTAATACATTCAAACAATTGCTGTACAGGAATCGCTGGAACGCGTACCAATTTTGAGCGATTTATCATCAAATGCAAACAGTCATGTATGGTAATGGTACTTTTGTATAACCAGAAATTGCATTAACAGAAATATATGTGGTCATAAGCAATAACCGTCTAAGGCAAAAAAACATAGTGACGCGACAAAAGGAGCGACCAGAAATTTTCGGATAATAGCGACAAAACCAAACATTTATTTTTCAATGTGGCAGCACATAGTGAAGCGAAAAGCGAAGAAAGCGACAAAGAGCATAGCGACGAAAACAAAAAAAGGGCTGACTTCCAAAACGTCAATTGCTTTGCATACGTACAAAGTGTAAGGCTCCATAACGTCGAACTACAAAATATCGGCAATGTATACTGTTCCAAAAGGCATCCAAAAAGTTATCGAAACGCATCACTAGAGCATTTAGCGCATCAGAAACAAAGTTGATGCTTCGTTTGTTATTGGTTAGCATTGGTGTTTTAGAAATGGAAAATTCAGAAAAATTGTTCATTGCTATATTGGATATTTAAAATAGGCAATGTATGTATATGGTTGCAATGTGTCGCAACTCTGCATATACAAACAGTTTGAATACCGCAGTATAACAGTTTCCAAACATTGTATTGATACGTTTTGGAAGTCAGCCAAATTTGTTTTCGTTGCTTTCTGAGCTGACGGTTGCTTTACTATGTTTTGACGTTTCTTGTCTTTTCCTTCGCTTTTATCCGAAAATGTCGCGTCGCTCTCTTTGTCGCGTCACTATGTTCTTTGCCTAAGTCGACTTAAGAAAGAATTGAGTTATATGTGCTATCGTTTTCTACAACTACTGTTACATGTGTATGTGAAACTCCCATCTCGTTACCTAGGCTATTTAAAAAGTTATAGATGAAAATATTTTGGTTTTCCCATAAAGCTAACATTAAAATCAAAATCTTTAAAGCCTTTTTTCTCGAATTCAGGTTTTTCGACTTAGGCGATTATTGCTTATGACCACAGATATTTGTTAAAGGATCAATAAGACACTTATTAAAAGCCCGAATTTCATTAAAAAATCAACTCCTATTATTGGTTTTGTAATATCAGCTATTACAAAAGCAAAAGGAAACTCCCTTCTCAAAGACAAATTTACTTTTAGCAACTTTTTAGCAAAAGTTTTGATACTACTTCCGTTTGTCGCCGAAACAATGGGTAATTTTCCTTTCCCTTCGATTTATACGAACAACGTTGTTCAAATTTACGTATCCTGCTTCCAAAGCGGTAATGATATCTGCATAACCAATTGGGTGATGTCGATCTGCCTTGCGAATGATCTCGATTAAGGGCCGGTTGGTTCAATGTCTGGTTATCACTACTTGCCGGTTAAAAATCATTATCGACGTTTTCGACATCATGCATACAACATGTGATCGATAAAGCAGTCGTTGTATTTAACCGGAGCTTCTACCTCCGATTAGTGCTAATCAGACATTGAACAACCAGCCCTAAATGATCCTGATTGTCTCAAAAACGATGGTGGATTATCAAAAGCTTTACGCATCGAGCACAGTTCTACTTTAAGGAGATTCTCAATAGTCTGTTCAACATTAACATTATTAGGGTTTGTCGAACTAATAGAACAAACATTATCTCTCTTACTCTCTTAATTTAACTAAATCTGTTAAATCGCTAGTATTAGATGAGACAAGTGCAACATTCAAGTTTTTAGGTAATTTTCTTAGCCATAATTTCTTAATAAGGTCCGTACTGAAATTTAATTCGCACGAAGTAGTAATGATCGATATAATAGTGAAGGCTTCATATCACCCATCTTAGTATCATACATGATTTTATCAAGTCTTTTACGCTCACTTAAAAAATTACGTTCAATTACAACTCATTTCAAATTCTAATACTTACTATTTACAGGTAGATTTTGAATTACATACAGTGCCGAACAGAAGTATTGGCACAGTGAATTTTTCGCAATATATGCAAAGTTCTTTAATCTAATTTATTTTCGATCATTTTTTATAAAAATATTGTTCAATTTACCCCAGAAAACATAGTAATAAAGTCTCTAAACTTTGTGCAAAACTCAAGAAAATTCATTAAATTTGCACACTAATTTGCAACTTTTTATTCAGATTTTTTAGAAAAATTCTAAGTATGCAGTTTTATAGCCCATTCAAATTTAGTATAACAAAGTGAAAGTTTGAAGTCGCTAGAAAATCGCATTGATGGGCTATAAAACTGCATACTTTGAATTTTTTTAAAAAATCTGAATAAAAAGTTGCAAATCAGTGTGCAAATTTAAAGAATTTTCCTGAGTTTTGCACAAAGTTTAGAGATTTTATTATTACGATTTCTGGTGTAAAATGAACTATATTTTTGTAAAAAATTATCGAAAATAAATTAGAATAAAAAACTTTGCATATATGGCGAAAAATTCCCTGTGCCAATACTTTTGTTCGTCACTGTATATCAGGTACAGTCAAAATAACTTCTTGCGACAATGCAATTATTAAATATTCATACATGGTATTGTCCAAAATAATACCTTTTGAAGCGAATTGAGTTTCAGCATGTATAAACCATGCTTCTGTATGGTCCAACCAAAAATTTGGTAATGTTATAGAGGTAGCAGATATTTCAAAATTTGATTGTGCTGAAACTGATTGTGTCTGTATTTGTGATTGGATTTGTATCTGTGGCTCATAAGTTGTACCTGATGATACATTGAAATTTCTTCTGGTACAATACAATTGATATGACAGTTGTCGCACGTTCTCATTATATAGATATATGTAATGTAATTGATATTTGTAAATAGAGAAGTGTAAAATTTTTGCCCTTTGCACTATAATTCCTAGTTACTTAGTTTCTATTGTTACTATTAGCCTTTATGTTATTGCTGCATCAGGCAGTTGCTGATGGTTTTGTTATTGTTGTTGATGATGAGTCAGTTGTAATTGTTATTTCTGTGATTCTGATGATGTTGTTTCTGCTGTTTTCACTCAAATTATTGTGGCTCAGCAATGCTTGAAGAAACCATATAACTGCTGGTTGTAGAATTCACGTAAGGAACGACTTAACCAAATTCGATCTTAAAGCTTAAACAGACGGCAGCGTTGATCCGGATTAACTCGGACTTAATCCGGATCAACTGCATTTTATGCGAGTTGATTCGTATCAACGCTGCCGTCTGTTTATGCTTTTAAGGACAAGAAACTTGTTTTACTAGCTTGTGCGTTGGTGCTTACGTTTGTCACCAGTTACACAGTGGTAACATCAGCTGATTCTGAGAAGTAAGCGAGCACTGGAAATGATACTGCCGAAAATCTAACTAAAATTGTTGCCATCCAATTAACCAAGACCACTGTTGCTGATAGAGCTCTGATGGCCTATAATATAACCGCTGTACTTAATACTGTTTTCGCCGAAAAGGGTTCTGGCATTACAATCCCCCCTATTATGAATTTTCATACGATAGACGGTAACCGCTTGCAAGCGTATCGTATAAAATGAGTTTTTTCGATTTTGTATTATGGTTTCCACACGCCCGGTAGATGTACTATTGTGAATAACAGTGGTATTTGTTTGCCATTTGTTGTGAATTTAAATGAAACAGCTAAAATATTTTCAAAGAAAACTTAAATGTCGCGCAAACTTCCCATACGCCATACAAAATTGATAAAAAACATGTTTCCTTCAACCTCAATTGCGTTTTATATAAATTCAAATGCATAAATTGATGAAACTCTCATAGAGGGTACAGTAAGAAGGCAATTGAGAGATGCTTCCAATCCTCTGGAGGTGAACTCGATAATGATAGTAACTGGAATAAGTTTTATTTGTTAATTATTAAACCAAAATTCTTTAGATTTCAGAGAAACTTTCGACTTTCGAAAGAAGCTGTTATGTATATACATACATATGTATGTATGTTCTAACCGAAGCACATTAGGTCAAATGATACATTTGGCTGTGCGAAAGTCCAATTTCGTAAAGGCAGTTTTACATTATTTTTTGTTGCCATTCTGTAGGGAATACTCCAAAATAACAGAAACTTCACTTAGTTTTTGTAAAATGAAAAACACCGTTATACAGCAAAAAACCAAAGTTACACTTTCAAAACGTCATTGATACGTTGTTTGCGCAACCGGTTTATTTTGTAAATTTCAAGTGCATTGTTTTTGTAAAGTTCGAATAACTAAAGGAAAATTTTAAATGGGAAACAAAACTATATCTAAGTGAGAACCTATGTCCCAATTTAAAAAAGTGACTTTTTATCATTTGTTTGCAAAAAAACTGACTTATTTGCATAACCTCAAAAATTTTCGGATTTATTTCCATTTATGATTTTATGTAAGCTTTTGCAATTTTGTTAACTTTCGGCAAACATAATGGAAATGGAAATGGATAAACTGGGATGTAATGAGTTGGTCCTATTTTACTTAAGCCGCCGTTTTTAGCCGTTTTCAAGAAAAACGGTTTTTTCTGGGCTATCATGCTATCACAAAAGGCAAGTTGTTTGAAGTTTGGCTGATTGGATGTTCGAAAAAAGAAAAGCCCTTTTCGGTTGTCAGCCATGTGGAAAAAAAATTTGGTGCTGCTGATATTTGTGAAAGGCCCTGAAACTTTTGGAAGAAAATACGCGTATTTTTTGCAATTATTTATCAAATAAATACGAAAATTATGGGAAACAATTTGGAAAGGATGCTAAATGAGGTTCTTTTCGAAATAAAAAAAAACTGGATTCTAACTTTCGCTATCGCTAAAGTGCTAAAATAGGATAGCTAACCTTTTTCCGAATTTTTAACTATCTCCAAAAATATCTCCAAAATTTTTTGGTGATAAATAATTCATTTCAATGGTGATAAATAGTGAAAATAGAAGTATGTGATAGCGAAAAAAATAGCAGCCTCAATTTGGATTACATTTACTCTCCTGTAGCGTAGCCGAGGCTATGTTACAAATACACCAGCGCCTTCGCAAAAAGGCAAATCCTTGAGAGAACTTACGGACTGAAATTTCGATTTTTTTTTTACTCAAAGTGAATAGAGCTTTGAATATTCTTTTAACAAATTAGTTTCATTAACATTCGTATTCTTTTCAGGAAGTTACCAGCGATTTTTGGTAAATGTGTCACAAAGCAGCATTTGTATTCTGAATATAAATAATATCGGTGGAGCATTTGGAAATACTGAAACCTCAAGTGGAAATGAAGTGTTTTATGAAGACTAACTGCTTTAGGAATCTCTCCTCAAGACATATCTGCGAGACATGTAGTAAATATTTTTCTTTTTTTAATTTAGGAATTTCGATAATGCCATAACTAATCGCTAGAAGAAACCATTTATGTACATGTGACCATACTTATTTTATTATGTACATAGCTCATTTTAAAGGGGAGGGGGTTGAGTATGGTANCCGGAAGACAAACACACTGATCCTTCTAAAAGCTCTTGCACAAAATAACAACCATTCAATGAGATTTTAAAATCTGGGAGAAAATGGTTCCCAATTGAATGATTCTTGCGATNACATATACTCATCATTTGAACATCCAACAAAGCAGTAAAGTCTGTTTTACGAAAGCCAAGTCTGTTTAACATTTTATTTACTGCCTTTCCACTTGTTTTAAGGTTTGCCATCTTTTTACATTAAAATAATACAATATTTAAGCTGCTATTAATTTCGCACAGAAAAAGTAATCATTTGACCNCTATAAATGTAGCTGTATAAAATTCCAAGACCTTATAATAAGTGGTTCCAGAGACAGAGAATTTCAGTTTGTATGGGCGGTGCAACGCCCCCCTTTCCAAAATCTCCCACTCTTCACCGTGAGTACGGCATTGGCAACATATGTTGCTGTGTCAAATTTCAGGACTTTTCTGGACGTAAGCGGTTCCAGAGATAAGCGATTTGAGAATTTCAGTTTGTATGGGCGGTGCCACACCCCATTCCCCATTATCTACCACGTTTCGCCATAAGTACGTTATTGACGTTAGACGGCATCCTGCATATCAAAAATTCGCCGCAAATGAATGTAGACGGTTTCTCATCTTTTCTTTTTAAGAATTGCTCTGCTTTTGCGTAGCCGCTCTTATTAATTTTTATAAATCTCTCGCTTGTGGTGAGTTTATAGACGTTTGGAAAGTGACTTCCATTACCCCAATATACAAAAGTGGTAATAAGAATGATGTTGCCAGGCCTATCTCCAAACTCTCTACTGTTTCAAAATTATTTGAATATATTATCAAGGAGAAACTATATTTTGCAGTAAAGCGTTTAATTTCCTGCGAGCAGCACGGTTTTATGGCTGGCAGATCAACAGTTACTAATCTCGCTGTTTTTTCAGAATTTTGTATGTCCGCCTTTAACAATCGNAGTGGAGATCATCTTGCGCGCACGTAAAAAAAGCCGTCCTCCCAAATATATTAAAGACTTTCATAACTGTGAGATTNTTCTCTCCGTAAATGTGTTGTTGTTGTTGACAGCATCTGTTCTCGTTCTTTTATTGCTTCGTCCGGTGTGCCCCAGGGTAGTATCTTAGGACCCTTGCTCTTTGTTATTTTTATTAACGATATCTCTGAATGTTTCTCCTNAGCCGTCCTCCCAAATATATTAAAGACTTTCATAACTGTGAGATTTCTTGCTCAGGGATCATACCAACAGAGTGTTGGCAATAAGGCGTTACTTGGATTAGCCCAACCCACGGTTTCAATTGTGTTTAAAAAAATGTGCACACTACAAACCGAAATCTTTATTTTAAATGAAAAGTTTAATCCTTGCGCACATGTGTATTTTAAATTTTTAGATTCAGGTCACACGTTTGGGCACAACAATCCAAAATCATTGTACAAATACCTAAACCGTACCNATTTTTATTAACGATATCTCTGAATGTTTCTCCTTATCTAAGTTTCTTTTATATGCTGACGGCTTGAAAATGTTTGCCACTATCTCGAGTTATTCTGATGCAATCAAGCTACAGTCTGATCTCAATAACGTGGCTGCATGGTGTAGCAAGAATCGTCTTCATTTAAATATTAATAAATGCTTTCACGTATCTTTCTCCAAATCGCGGTCATTAATATCTACCTCTTATTTTATTGGTAACGCACGCCTAACTACNTAATACGCTCAACTCGATGTTTTGTTCTCGCAATTTTCGGGATGAAAAATTTCAATATTTTGTTCAGATCGTTTCCATAAATTCATGTTATTCATTTTAATACTAACATTATTTTATATTTGTTAAATTGTATCGTATCGTATAAAAATGGACAACCGCTTGCAAGCGTATGGAATTGAACAGCTGATATGATAGCTATCGTATGGCAATACCAAAATTTAACGCTATACGATAAACGATAGCTATCGAATTTCATACGCTAGTATTTAACTCGTAATACGGCACAACAGAATGCAAGCGTTTATCGTGTATCGTATGGATNCAGAAGGATTATCCTTTCGCTCTCCTTTGTATTTGACATCGTAAGTGTAGTGACTGACTCCCCTTTCCTTCTTGAGCGCATTTATTTTCATATTCCTCAAAGAAGCCTTCGNTGATAGCTATCGTATGGCAATACCAAAATTTAACGCTATACGATAAACGATAGCTATCGAATTTCATACGCTAGTATTTAACTCGTAATACGGCACAACAGAATGCAAGCGTTTATCGTGTATCGTATGGATTCATAATAGGGGGGAATGTCTCAAAGCTTGAAACACTATCCATAAAAACGTTATGAATGCATCGAAATCAAACTAAGCACTTTAATATGTGATATCTTCGCCTCCTGGCAGGATCCAATTGTAGTAATATTTAAAATAACTAGTGTCGCCCAGTTGTCGAAATTCGACATCTTTTTTCATACACTTTTGAATTTCACCGGTCATAGATACTAACTCCTTTAAGTGAATTACTATTTTGAAGTTCACCAGTATAATTTATAGCGAATTTACATGGAAACTTAAAATCAAATTGTGAACGTTAATACCGGATTGATTAATGCTAATTATACCAAGCCTCCTCCAAATTTCTTCAGTAGCTTTTGAAATTAGACTGAAAAAGGAACCTCGATTTTCATGATAAAAAATAGGCATACAGTATCGGTCATATCTATAGCACGCCATTTCGAAGTGATATTGTGTGCAACTTATGTTTATTTGTTTATTTTTGAGAATTTTCAATTAAAATACAGTTCTTTCTCTAACAAACCCCATATAAACCCAAGTTTAACAATTTGTAGAAAACTTCAAAAAAGTGCAACAAATTTTCACCTAAGTTTCAAACTTTTTTCTCGGAAGTGTTAGAATTTTTTCGAGTACACAGTTTTTTAGCC
>NW_016158361.1:48403-88384 GCF_001687245.7 Rhagoletis zephyria | reverse complement strand
AAATTACTATTCACTGCGCTCGTTCGGTCTAAGCTGGAATATGCAGTCTTTATATGGAGACCGTATCACGATTGCCATATCAAGAGGCTTGAACGCGTTCAAAAGAATTTTGTTCGTTTCGCTCTTAGGTCTTTGAAGTTCGAGTATCCGATGCCTTCTTATAGTGCTAGGTGCTTACTAATTAATTTAAAATCTCTGCATAGCAGAAGGATTATCCTTTCGCTCTCCTTTGTCTTTGACATCGTAAGTGTAGTGACTGACTCCCCTTTCCTTCTTGAGCGCATTTATTTTCATATTCCTCAAAGAAGCCTTCGGAGTAGTGATCTGTTCTTTGTAGAACGGGTTAGAACTACTTATGCATCTCATGCTCCTATTTTGAGAGCTTTGAAAGAATTTAATTCCATTTCAAATTCTTTGGCTATCGATTTTTCTTCCTCCAAGCTTAGCTTTAAATCATTATTAAATGAATTATTACCGTAACTCTTAGCTATGAGACACTCTGTAGTTAGTTCTAAGTACATAATCTGTAAGAAATACTGAATATTTCTAGATTATTTATTATTTGAATAAATTGAAATTGAAATTGATATCATAAATAGNCACCGGTCATAGATACTAACTCCTTTAAGTGAATTACTATTTTGAAGTTCACCAGTATAATTTATAGCGAATTTACATGGAAACTTAAAATCAAATTGTGAACGTTAATACCGGATTGATTAATGCTAATTATACCAAGCCTCCTCCAAATTTCTTCAGTAGCTTTTGAAATTAGACTGAAAAAGGAACCTCGATTTTCATGATAAAAAATAGGCATACAGTATCGGTCATATCTATAGCACGCCATTTCGAAGTGATATTGTGTGCAACTTATGTTTATTTGTTTATTTTTGAGAATTTTCAATTAAAATACAGTTCTTTCTCTAACAAACCCCNATTGATATCATAAATAGCTGTGGCAAATTTCAGGACGTTAGCATAAGCGCTTCCAGAGATAAGCAATCTAAGAATTTCTGTTTGTATGGGCGGTGCCACGCCCCCTTTTCCAAAATCTACTATTTTTCGTCGCATATATGGTATTAGCAACATATGTTGCTAATACCATATATACGACGAAAAATAGTAGATTTTGGAAAAAAGGGCGTGGCACCGCCCATCCAAACTGAAATTCTCATATCGCTTATCTCTGGAACCACTTATGCTAACGTCCTGAAATTGGACAGCAACATATGTTGCTGTCCAATTTCAGGACGTTAGCATAAGCGCTTCCAGAGATAAGCAATCTAAGAATTTCTGTTTGTATGGGCGGTGCCACGCCCCCTTTTCCAAAATCTACTATTTTTCGTCGTATATATGGTATTAGCAACATATGTTGCTGTCCAATTTCAGGACGTTAGCATAAGTGGTTCCAGAGATAAGCGATATGAGAATTTCAGTTTGTATGGGCGGTGCCACGCCCTTTTTTCCAAAATCTACCACTTTTCACCGTAAGCACGTTACTGTTTGCGTAAATAACTGTGCCAAAATTCAGGACGTTAGCATGAGCAGTTCCAGAGATAAGCGATAAGAGAATTTCAGTTTTTATGGGCGGTGCCACGTCCTCTTTTGTACTATTTTTCGTGGTATATATGGTATTGACAAAAAGTTGCTGTGCCCAATTTCAGGACATTAGCATAAGTGGTTCCAGAGATAAGCGATATGAGAATTTCAGTTTGTATGGGAAGAGCCACGCCCACTTTTCCAGTACCTACCATTTTTCACCGTAATTAAGGTATTTACAATCTATGCATCTGTGCTTAGTTTCAGTTCTCCAGCGTAATTGGTTTTAGAGATATAGTGGTTTTCACATTTTAGTCTATATGTCAGATGCCACGCTCCTATGTATCGGGATTAACATTTATGGACTAGAGGAAGTTATGCCCTTTAAATCGGTGTACGTTTCATTGAAATCGAGCGAACGGTGCCTTCAGAAAAGGGATTGCAAAATTTTCTTGTGGCGTATTTATATATACATTATTTAGAATTAAAAACCTTTAATTTCAAATGTGAAAGACAGAATAATGAAATTAGTATTTTCCAAAAGAACAATATTCCAAAGAACATTCTATTTAAAACAAAGAACTTCATTTAACCATAAACAATTATTCCAAGTATAAAGTATATATCGTCGTTTAAAGTGCAAAACCGCGTTTCAACAAACTGCAAAACCGCGTATCAGCAAAATGCAAAACCGCTTATGTGAAGTTGTAAAAATTATTTTCTAGAGTGTAAAAACACTCATATTTCAAAATGGTGCTCTTTTTTATAAAGCAATCGCATAAAAGAAGTCATTCATGTCCCAATTTTTTTTAAATACCAACACATCTTGATTCAACTTGGCATAACGCTCGTTCATCCTACCTTTCTCTAAAAAAAAGGGTGAGAAAATACCTTTCCAATGATACCTCGCAAGTCTAAATCTGAATAGTTTAGGTTCAGTAATTAAAGTTTGTCCTATACCAACCTTTGAAAAAGTTGAAAAACATTATCAAAAATCTCATTATTACGATTCCGTTGAAAATTTTAAATTTTTTTAATATTTTTATGCAAATTTTTTAAGCTTAAACCATTTTGTCATGTGAGGGGATTTTTTTCAAAAAATCTTTAAGAAACTATTTTATATTCATCAAAAACTTCATTTTTGTAGGTATTTTCAAATCGGTCCAGCTCACGTTAATCTTAATATTTTTCCGAAATATTTTGGTGGGCATCTTAAAATATAATAGATTTTATAATTCCAATGGAAACACAGTACCGATTTTTTGTATGGGGAGTGATGCAGTCTAATGTACTTATATCATTCCGTTCGACAACCCAAAATTATTTAATAGTTATTTCCAATTTGCACTAGTAAGCGTTCGACAACGCCAAAAATTATCCACCTCTCAAAAATTTTGAGGGCAAAGTTTCAGTTCGGTGGAAGAGAGACGGTCATTTTGTGCTGGAAAATGTTTAGCAAGCAAAACTCATCACATATCGCACGTTTAATAATATGTGACCTGGTCTACGAAAAGGGAGCTTACGTGCGAAAACTAGTTTTCTGTGAAAAAGCTGTTAAAAGTAAGCAACTCGTTTCGTCAGTTTCTCATTATCTCGTTAATTGTTCTCCGCGCCGGACGTCCAGTAAGTGTTGTTGGTCGGAATATTATTATAGTTCATCGTGTAAGTTGCTAGTGTGGAACATTTAAAAAAGTAACACTGAAGAATAAATTATATTTTGTCGTATTTTTACTCTTCTTTCTCTACATTTTTAGTACACTTCTAAGCAAGTTAGGATTTTCTGCTTTTCACCACGTGAAAAAGCATCTCATCTTCCATCCGAATCAACCAAAAAGTGAAAATTGATTTTTTGACACCTAAGCCCCCTTTCCGTAGACCAGGTCACATATACAGAATTATTTCAAAATTTTAATTTTGTGAGAAAACACAATCAAAGCTTGATCAAAGGCAGATGGAAAGACACATATCTCCCGCCATTTTTGGGAAGTCTAGTCATATGTTAGGCTAAGCCTATTCTCCTTATCGAGATTATTGATTGTATGTTGAAATGTCCAAAAAGCTAAATTTTTAACTAAATCCCTATATTATTAAACGTGCGATATGATCTGACAGCAAATGAGTACAATTTATGTAAACAATTTTTTTTTTTTTGGTATTTTATATGCTTAATGTTCCTGGCGAACCTTGAACGTTCACTTTCTTTTTTTCTTCCATGGCGGCACCATGAATTTCTGTGTGTTTACCAACAAAACATAAACAAAGTCAGCTGGTTTGTAATCATCTTCCTGTTTTTCCAAGTGATGGCAAATTTTCTGGTCCTTAACTTTTTTGTGGTTTTAATTATCGACAGGATATTCTTACCGCTCACTTCCCCTCGCCTAGTAATTTCGCGAGCCCGCAGGTGCCTATGTTGACTGCGTGCACCACTGCTGAGCATCCCAAGTTTATGCAACCAATTGAAACAACTAAATATATACAACTTTCTACTATTTAAATTTATTTAAAAAAGTGGTTATCATTCACAATTCAAAAACTGAGATAATAAAAATGCAATATAGTAGTTTATATCAATAGACTAAAATTTTATACAAACCGGAATAGCATGCCACAACTGTATGCCCCTAACAATATGGTTACATTAGTATACATACCATATGACTGATTCAAAAAAATCGACTAAGTTTTTTTTTAATAGCCCCCTCTTCAATACCTACGGGGGATGTCAAAAGATGCCTGTTAAAAGCGCAACCATAAATATTAAGTTTAAAAGGTCACGCATCGCGGATTTCCATTTTCCACATAAATTACTTAGAAAAAAATTGTTTTCACCGGTTAAACCGGCTAGAATGATGCCGCCGAACTAATTTTTGAAGCGTTCCTCTGCAGACGAATTGATCGTATTGCCTTTCGTTCGTTATAAAACATAAGGCTGTTAAATTTGTGATCGAGTGTTATCATTAAGTATTGCAAAATTTGTTACAAAAATCCCTAAAGTTATAATTCCCTGTTAGAAAAATATATTAAAATCATTTTTAGTGGAAAAATGATAAAACGAACTTTCGAACATAACTCAATATAATAGAAAGGATTTTAATTAAGATTTCCCCGAAATGGGGGGTTTTTAGTAAAATTAATTTGGAAGACTTATTAAACTTTACAATTTCAATTTTTAAAAGACTTCTTTTTTGGATAGTTGAAACAATTTTAATTACTGTAAAAACTGTAATAATGACATAAATTTAACTTTAAGTTTGAATAACCGTTAAACCAATAGGTTTATCAAAACATGATAAGAGACGTTCTTGTGGAACGTCTAATTTCCTACAAAAATATGTATCGCATATGTTATCTTGATAATTTATAGCCGAGAAAACAAATTCCAAAGACAAAAACAATTATTTTCTAAGTAATTTATATGGAAAATAGAAAGCTGCGATACGCCACCTTTTAAACTTAATATTAAGGGTTGCGCTTTTAACAGGCATCTTTTGACATCCCCCCGGAGGTATTGAAGAGGGGGCTATTAAAAAAAGTTAATCGATTTTTTTTAATCAGTCTAATGTATATCAGAGATGTAATTAATGCATTAATGGTACTTAAAGCAATAATGTTAATGGAAAAAATTAATGCATTAATTTTTGAAATTTAATGCAAATACAAATTTCAATGCATTAATTCTGAAAAAATGCTAATGAAAATTGTTTCCATTGAATTATCGAAACTAATGCTAATGAAAAAATTTTGATGCATTAAAATTTTTAATAATTTTGTTCATTTGCATTAATAAAACTCATTAAATTTGTTTTAAAGTGAAATATAAAAATCTCTTTTGGAAGGACATTCTATTAAGCTCTACCCAGAATTGCAGCGGACGACGGTAGAGCGGTCGATGGTTAACCGCTGTCAAAATAAAAACTCACGAAGACATATGGATTAGCACATATGTAACTACGGCGGCAGCATTTTTACCGCCAACGTTTTTCGGTTGATTTAAATTTATTTCTATTTTTACCGCCTAGCGGGGGCGGCACATTGTTGATTGTAATAATTTCTATTATTTGTACAAGTTTGCAAATGCTTTCAACCATTTTTATTTCCAGAAAATAACGTATCAAACAAATAAAAATATTTTAATAAAAATTTCAAATCAACGGAAGCAGTCGTCAACCGCAATTGTGCTTACTCGGACGGATTTCACTGCGGTAACTGAACAGCTCTTCACTTATCGCCGACCGCTTTACCGTCGTCCGCTGTAATTCTGGGTAGAGCTTTATGTTTATTTGAAGGAAAATTTTTGGAAACATTGTTAGATGTTTTATGAAAATAAAAGCAATTTGCGTGCAGCTCGGTGTGCTTTTGTAGATTTTTATGTTGATTTCTGGTGCATACCGATTATATTATTGGCCAAAAACGGACAGATATCCAATTTAGCGGCACAAGTTCACGACTGAAGACCTATTCTGAGCTAGTTTTTAAGTTCCATTCGACAATGTCTTTTTACCTATTTGATGACAAAGGCCATTGAATTTGACATAGTGAAAACCAACCTTAACTTCCCCACTATCTTTTATACAGTGTTGCCACTTTATGAGTAATTCCTCAAAACGTGAGGAATTTCGGGTGCGCTTGAGTATTTTTTGAAGATTTTTGTTTTGAGGAATTTTTGAGGAATTTTCTCTCGATATATTTGCAGATAATAAGTGCAACCATGTTTTACGCAACAGATTTGTTAAATCACAGCAAATTTTCGAACAAAAAGCTTTCCGAAGTTTTATAAAGAGCGAAATACACTACACAAGCGGCTTGTCAAACATTCTTCAAACCTACTTTTCCCATTTCGCCATACACCATACAAACATGACTCGTTCAAGCAAAGAATTTTAGTTTTCTTCCGGTTCACAATGTAAAAGGGTTTGGTTTTCATCGACATGGCGGCAAGAAAATCAAAACATTTTGATTTTTGTTCACATTTCCCTCAAACGGCTTGTCAAACCTTCAAACACCCCCCTACACAACATAAATAGCTTTAAGGAAAGGGATGTTTCGCTTGGTTTGTCAAGAAGCTTGTGTGGTGCTTTTCTCTCTTAAGCACATCTGCATTTGCTGCTAAATATTCAAAATGTTAACGATAATTTTTTTCATTCCATCGTTATATTTTCAACTTTTGTAGTTTGAACTTGCAAAATCTCGGTAACGAATGGAGAAAACACCCGTTGTTCTATCATAAGGATATTCATATTGATCCTTCATTAGATCCAGAAAATTATAGGAAAAAAGTTTTTGATTCTTCAGGTTCATATAAGTTTCCCAATTAAAAAAAAAAAGTATTTAGTAGTTTAAAAATGTGTAGGACTGACTTGAGGACCATATTGAGCACTGATATAGTTACAGCAATATTATATACAAACCAAGGCATAAAAAACAACGGGGATACCTTGTTTGATGCGCAAGAACAAATGTACCAATTATTATACTAAGTAATAATAAGAAAATAATAAGGAAATGTTGAGTAATTTGTTAGGATTTTGAGGATTTTTCATTTGTTTTTGAGGAATTTGGTAATTTTTTTGTGGCAACACTGCTTTTTTAACCTCAAAATTCTACCCTCAACGTCAACAAAGAATTTTTACTTCAAAGTAAAACTAGTTAATGGGTTTATAATGCTTGTTATACTTTTAATGCAATAAATTACAGTAATATTTAGCATTAATTTAAAAATTTGAAAGTTAATGCAAGAAAACTTCATTAGCATTATGGGCTGTTTTTGCTTACGCGTAAATGCACATTTATCGCATTTAACTGTAAATGCTACCCTAAATGTACATTTATCCATACAAAATTCGTCTAAATGCAACTAAATGCAACTCCAGCTTTGCATTAAGAATCTAAATGCTAAAAGCAACCCTGTGATCTTCCAAAATTTCCACGATTCGAACATGGTTTAATGAGAAAAAGTGGCAACATTGCTTTTTCGCGTATACAGTGGCTAGCTGCGTTTCAATGATCACCGATTGAGATTTCATTTATTATTTTACATTATTTGGAAAAGTTACGCAAATTCAACATCGATGTTATGCTGATAGTAATCTGGATCAATTTGTGATCAACTCTGTTTATTTTGTTTCCTAATTAAGTGAGGAAATTTTAATTGACAGCACCGACAAATAAATATATGTATACACAAACAAATGTTCGGTTATGGTTAGAATAATTCAAGTTTTTGTATTGAATTTTTGGTTTAAAATTTATCTTTGCCTTTTCAGTAGGGTTTTTTGAATATTATCTTCTGCGTGAGCATTTATCGTAATAGATACGGATCTGAATAAGCGAGTAGAACACGGCTGTTTGTCAAAGCCATACGATTTCGAACTCGCGTAAATGTACATTTGCTAAATGCGATAGCATGAACGCTCTTCGAAAACATATGTTCGAAAGTGCTAAATGTTGCATTTTAAATGCAGCAAAAACGCTGCATTACTTCTTCGGGATTAATGCATTTAATTTTTCATTTACATTACATTTCAAACATGAATGCATTAATTCTTTACATTAACTTTAAAATGCTATACATTAAAAAAATTATGCATTTTTCACAGCTCTGATGTATATACAAATAGGTATATATATTAGGGTGGTCCAAAAATGCATGTGAAAAAGTAAAGTCGGAATTTTTATGCTCTCACCCCCTAGGATCGTTCTGTACCGAAAAATATACCCCCATTGATTTGAAATCAAAAAATATTCAGGGGTCGCTCAAGGCGCTCAAAGTTTTCCATGTAATTTATATACAACTTTTCGTAGAAATGGTATAGAATTCTTGAAAAGCAATACTTTTCGACCAGAAAACTGTGTTTCTCTTCAGGAGATTCCCGATAATGATACCCAATTATTTTATTTTTTCATAGTAACTATATTTTATAAGTCCGCCAAAACCCCTAGTAAATGCAATAGGGGATAAATAAAAAATCTTTAGCTTTAAAAACTGGTTAAACAATTGGGTATTGTTATTGAAAGTCCGTTGAAGAAAACCAGAGTTCTCCGATCGAAAAATATTAATTTTCAAGAATTCCATACCATTTCTACGAAAAGTTGTTTTCCATATAAAATACATGGAAAACTTTAAGCGATTTGAGCGACTCCCTAAATATTTTTTAATTTCAAAATAAAAAAATAGGGGTATATTTTTTTCGACATAGAACAATACTAGGAGGGGAAAGCATTAAAATGCCGACTTATTTTGGACCATCCTAATATGTATATTACCTTTTAATGTGTCTGCCGAGTATACATTTAAAAAAATTGCTGTCAATAGAATTATATTTCAACAACTACTTTTGTTTTTGCAAAACAAAAAAGTTTAATGGAATATATCAAATTAGAATAAGATCTTAAATGCGAGATGGATTTAGTACAGTAGTCACCAAACAATTAGTAAGGTCCACCTCAACATATTCATGGTGAGATAAAAAGTTTTTTTACAAGCACTTAAACATATTTTGATGTCATTATTTGATGTGCCGTACAATCGTTTTCGCTGTTGGGTGATTGGCATTGGTCTTAGTGGAGGTGTTCTGTTGAATTGGATTGAATTTGTGGAAATGATCGCCTTTATGTAGTATTTTGTATTTGTACTTAAAATCATTTCAGTTTTGAATAAGTATCAACATTTTTATGGAACTGAATATAGTATTCGAGTGCAGCATTGTGAGTCTGATTCACAACTTTGCTAAGATTTTCGGGAGAAAAGCGGCCACTGGAAGAAACTTTTAATTTATTTTATCTGCAGGGGTCTTTGGTCGAGTAATTACTTACATGAAAACCTGTGTCTTAAAGAAGAATACTGTCTTTCCAAACACATCCGCACAAACATTTTTGACCACTAATGAAGTGTCTCCGATTTTTTTAGAGAAACCAGGAACATATTGTTCGAGCTGAAATAAAGAGAAAAACTTTAAGGTGAGTTTAGGTATCTGTATAATTATATAAATTAATTAAAAATTAAATATAGATTTGATATCGGGTTATGTTCTTTCGCTTTGATCGATCTGGCTAAAATTTTGCACATAGCCAATTTAAACTAATAGAAATAGATTTGAAACATTCACATAAAAGTTTTCTTCGAAATTATGGCTGTGGAAAAAATCGGTAAAACAGCCAAGCTGGGTCAACAAAAAGATTTATACAGTGGTGTTCGATGAAATAGAGCCACGAAGTATAGACGAGGTTGTAAAAATATTTGTCTATATTTAACTTTTTTAATTTTATATAAAAGTATAGTTAACTCCATAATATAAGCCAAGTAAATACATACAAGATAAACAGGCAGGTTCTGCAATTCACTCCCGAGTGAATTTCAACCCCTGCTAATTTGAGTTCAAAGCGAATTTTATTGAAATTCACTCTGAAGTGAATTGCAGAACCTTGCAAAATAAAAAATAAAAAAAAATTTGATCCTTCACACTTGCATTTTATTATACGAACGGGTGATGACCAAAAAAGAGAATAAGATTAAGTTGTTTCTGTTAAGATGATATTGTTTATGGGGCCTTCGTTTTAAAATAAATGTACGGCAAATGGCCCGTTTGCAGCTACACAGCGTAGCTTGCTCTGGATTCCTTCAAATTAAAGATGTACCAAGTTTAAATCCATTTTACGGATGCAACTTCGCTGCGTTTCTTTGATTCATTACAATTTGTTGCTCTCTAGTTATTTTTACATACCGTCGATGTTTTTGAAAACCGCCCGTCGACCAACTGAAGGCATTGCCTTGATAGGCGCTATTTTCTCTAGCTGTTATTTTACAAATCTGTTGTTTTAATAACGATTTTAAGATTTTTAGGCATAAATCTCGATGCCCGGAGTTCAGGGTTACCAAATTTAATTTTTGCCACAACGACGATTTAGGCGGTCGATGGGCGGTTTTACAAAAACATCAATGATATGTACCATGTAAACTACACCTTTTTCAGTGTTAGTTCAAAAGTTACAATTCATATTCAGAACTTCCATTTTTAATTCGGAAAATTAAAATGTAAGTCCAGAATTTCCTTTAAAATTCAGAAAATTACATTCAAATTCAGAATTTCCATTTCAAAATCAGAAAGCTGCAAAATTCTAATTCAGAATTTCCATTTTAAATGCAAAAAGTTAAATTCAAATTAAGAAAATTACAATTCAGAATTTCCATTTCAAACACATCACACACATTTCACACATATAAAAACTGATTTCTGGTTTCTCGTTATTATAACACCGTGCGACAAAAACCAAAAATTTTTAAAACACAAGAAAAAATCAATATATTCACTAAACTAGGAGCCAAATATAGTATAACTGCGTTTTTAATTTTTCTCTCTGACATCAGGATTTTTTTTTAAAGACTTTGAAATTTCTAGGATATGATTGAATAAAAAAATTATTTAAAAGATTTGATGCACTGTAGAGTAACAATATACCCATAGTTAATATACTATATATAATAATATAATATAATACAATATACCATCAGTTAAAAGGAAAAATTCTGTAGAATTTAAAAAAATTAATTTTTTGTTGCACCAGGACGAATAAGTGTTGAAAATGTCATTTTAAAACTTTATCATTGAATATCCTTGGATATTTTCAATATTTATTTTTGGAAAAAATATATTCAAGGACTAATATGTAAACTACCACCACCTCGAATTTCGTCCTTCTAACTTTATTAGTTTTAGATACAAAAATTTTACACTTCTCTTTATAAGATATTGATAGTTACAACATACATAAATGAAGATACTAGAATCATTACACTGTACAGCACTCCGCTGGGTATTGGACAAAAGCAAATTTTTTTAAGAGATTGAGTCTTAGGTAAAAAAGTAATTTCTCCGTTTTTCGAAGTTAGCCTCCGAAATCGAGATATGGGCCTTTGAAGTTCGAAATAGGACCTTTGGTAAAATATTATTTTTTGTTATTATATGTAAATTACTAAAAAACTAAAAATATAGACGTAGTCCGCCTTTTATCCTTATTTAAATTGTTTATCACTTTTTTTGTACAAACTTATATTACAGGTGCTATAAGCGGTCAAAGTTCCCATCTTCGAAAAATTTAAAACATTATATTTCAAACAATTTTGAACTGAACAAAAAGTTGGTATCTTTGTAAACATGATTAAACCTCTGATATGCATATTTGTATACTTTGCATGTAAAAAAAAAACATTTAAAAAGAAAAAATACCTTATTTTTTATAAAAATATTTTAAACAAAAAAAATGCTAGTCGGTTTTTAAAAAGTTAATATCGTTGAAAACGCAATAAAACCTTCTTTCTTCTGATATGCGGATTTGTATACTTCGTATATAAAAATTTGAGAAAAAACACTTAAAATGAAAAAATACCTTGTTACAATTACAAACCGATTTTAAAAAAATTGGTATCGTTGTAAAGTAAACTGAAAACTTATACTTTCTTAATCCCAAAAATGTCTATTTATATACAAAAAATAATAATTAAAAACATTTTTTCCCTCTATATAAACTCCTGCCCCCTAGGTGAAATTAAAGTATTTATACCGTACATCATACGGTCAGTTTGTTCTTTTAGAGCGCATACATGGTCCAAAATAACAATTACAGTATCTTAATTTATGTATATTGTAACCATCAACATTTTATAAAGAGAAGTGTAAATTTTGTTGTATCTAAAACTAATAAAGTTATTAGTCCTAGACAGATTTTTTTTTTTCAAAAATAAATATTGGAAATTTCCCAGGATATGCTCGAAAATTTTCTAGAAATTCTGAAGAAAAGGTTAAAAATTTTGATGGATTTTTTTTTTTAATTTTTGTGAACTTTATATAAGGCGTGAAACTTTGATTTATATGCACTCTAAAAAATTTTTGTTTAAATTTGCGCATATTAAGATAGGTAACCAGTTTCCTCTCTTAATGAATGCAAATTTAAACACTGCTTGCTTACTTTTACTTATCATATGTGTGGCGTAGAACAAATTTCAAATTTGTTTTTTGAGTTTTAAACATTTATTGTTCACATTTTCACAGTTTACACATAAAATGTTTAAAATTTCCTCTAAAAAATTTTCGTTTAAATTTACGCATATAAAGAGAGGTAACCAGTTTCCTCTCCTAGTGTGTGCAAAATTAAACAATGTCTGTTTACTTTTACATATCAAATTTGTCACGTAGCGCACACAAGGGGTGGGTTTTGAGGCTAAATCTATTATGATATAAGAAATTTTGAAAGAAAAAATTTTCTTTTCCATTTCTTGTGCGTCATTTTGTAAGAATTTTTCTTTTTTTCTTGAGAGCTCTTTAAAGTTTAACTGCGAATGAAAACATAGTCCTAAAAAATATGCAATGCATACTCACTTACTGTTGCCTTTTACACTTTACAGCCTAAAAAAGTTTACCGCTGATATGTACTTAATAAGCATTCGAAGATTTAATTTGCTAACTTCGAATTCGTTCCACCAAAATGAGCTACATGATAAAAATACAAGTTCAGTTAAATTTTCGTTATTCGAATTATTAAAAAATGAGAAACCAGAAATCGACGAAAATTAATAAAAAAGTGTAAAAATTTCGTGAAATTATTTACAGCCCGATTCTGTGCACTTGATAAATTGAAAATCTTTATAATTTGTCAATTTTTTATTATTTATCAAGAATTGGTATTCTAGCACAGAAATCAAAAGCTCTTTTCTTGATAAATTATCAAGACTGAAAATGCTATTGGCAAATTGAAATTTCATGTGAAATGTATAAATTTTGTATATAAATAAATTTGTTTCTAACAATTAAATACTCCATGTGCCGGCATTTGAACCTGCGACACACGGAATTATAGTCAACATTTCTACCTACTCGGCTACGGCAGTCAAAGGATTTTTTGCTTTTAAATTCATATTTTTCATATGTGACAATGAAATCAGTTCCACTCATGTGGAAATCGTAGAGCTTTTTGTTTTATAAATATTGACACAGAATGCGAAGGAAGCTTTTACTTGATAAAAATCTTGATAAAATTTCTTTACAAAAAATTTATCAAGAAAACACAGAATTGGGCGGTTAATTTATTTATATTAAAATTCTTTTGTAAAATTTTGTATTACTTTTGAAAGTTGAGTGCATCTTTAACCGTTAATTTTTTCTTTATTTAATGTTCGGATCTAAACCAAATTACATAAACTCAAGTTTAAAACTTTCTAAAAGACCGCAAAAAAGCGCAACAAACTTTCCCTTAAATTTCAAACTTTTTTCTCAGAAGCTCTAGAACTTTTTCAGTACACAGTTTTATAGCGCATTCAATTTTAGTCCAATAATGTGCAAGTTTCAAGTCGCTAAAGATTACCGTTGATTTTTTAGAATTTTTTTTTGGCTCAGTTGCTTCCATATAACGACTAAACACAATTTATTTTTATATGGAAGAAACCCGCAACATAATCGGCGAAAAAATTTCTAAAAAATCAACGGTAATTTTTAGCCACTTGAAACTTGCACATTATTAGACTAAAATTGAATGGGCTATAAAACTGTGTATTCAAAAAAATTCTACCGCTTCTGAGAAAAAAGTTTGAAATTTGGGTGAAAATTTGTTGCACTTTTTTGCGGTCTTTTAGAAAGTTTTAAACTTGAGTTTATGTGAGTTTTGTGAGAGAATGAACTGTATTTTAATTGCAAATTCTTAAAAATAAATAAGTAAACATGAGTGGCAAACATTATGACTTTGAAATGGGGGTGCTATTGTATTGGCCAATACTGTATATGAACTCCTGCCCCCGTAGGTGAAAGGCTGGCTACGCCCTTGCATACAAAGCAATTATAGTATTTAAACCGTACATCAAACGGTCAGTTTGTTCTTTTAGAGCGCATACATGGTTCCATAATTCCATTTATGTGCATATATTGTAACTATCAATACTTTTAAGTGTAAAATTTTTTTTTATCTAAAACTAATAAAGTTAGAAGGACGAAATTCGATTCTGACAAAATATTTTTTTTACTTTAACTTTTATTTCAACATAGATTGATTAAAAGAAAAATACTGATAAAAATAAAATATTACATAAAAGCAGGGTTGAAATTTTGAAATTCCTGCCCGTATTTTTTTGTAAGTAAAATATTAGTGGCATTGTGCTACTATGATAGCACGGCCGAGTAATCATAGTCAACTTATGTACAGTAGTCGAAAAAATTATAGCCGCACCAAATTTTGACAAGTTTTAAAATATTAATTTTGATGTTATTTAATTTTGGTTAGTTTTTTATAGTTCATTCTTTACCAACATCCGTATAAATACAACTTTAAATACAGTGTCACACGATTGGGAATTCGCAGAAATTTGGTGCAAATCGTATCCCAATTGTGTGAATACCCAAATATTTTTCTTTATCCCAATCATGAAAAATAATTGGTTAAAATTTTTCAATACAAGATTGCTGTATTGTACCAAACTTTTGACTAAAAAAAATTGTTCCCATTTGTTTATTTTGTACCAATAGCCCAATATAAAAATGCACAAATCTGTACAAATGTACCAATCGAGTGGCACTTAAAAGTTTATGCAGCTAAAAAAAAATCAACGAATTTCCGTAAAAATTTGCAGTCTTTAATTAGATTCTGGGTATGCAGTTTTGTAGCCCATTGAATTCTAGTACAATAAAGTACAAGTTTCAAATGGCTAAAAATTAAATAACAACAAAAATAATACGTTAAAACTTGGCAAAAAGTGGTCAGAGCTGGGATTCTACATGACCGTGCAATAAGGTTTTATTTTTGAAGTGAAACTTCTTAGGCGGCGGTGTCGCAAAAATGGAGAGTAAAATTTTTAAAACGTATGACGGCTGCATGAACCAACGCTACAGATCACGTACTCGTTTCTTGGAGTAGTCGAGATTTTTGCAGGGTACTTATGGACAGCAATGTTTTCATGTGCGTATATATGAACATATCGAGGGCTTATATTCAATAGCCTCTATCTGCATTTTTCACAGAAATGAGATTCTGATATAAAAATCCAACTAAGACTTAACTGTCATCGGTGATGTTAATGCTGACCTTGTATAACGCTTGACAGAAGAATTTACTTTTGAATTGCAAAGTCAGAATTAACATCAGTGATGGCAGGTAAGTCCCAGATAGGTTCTAACATCACAAAGTTGTTTTTGTGAAAATTGCAGATAGAGGGTATTGAATATAAGACCTCGATATGTAGTACAAACGAAAACAAATCTAATTAGAGCTAGCAACGCCGTTGATATCAATGTGAATTGTACCTACTGATTGTACCTAAGGATGTGTTTGTTGTACATTCGTTCATGTTTGTCATTGTGCGTATAATTTTCTAGAGTTTTTGTGCTCCAGCTATCACCTGGGCTCGAATTATGTGTTCCGTGATCGAATCGGCAATCGTATGAAAATATTTTACGTGACTGATCGTATGCATGGCAATATTGGAATTATGACATACGTTCACTGACGTATCGTAATTTTTCACAGATTGTAATAGATTCCCGGCGAATTGTTATAGAAATTTTGACAAGTAAAGGTCATTTCGTTATTTGTGAACAAAATAAATATTTATTTACCTAACGTAGCAACCGTTGGTTCAACTTGGTGATGTTTTGCTATAGATTGCACCGTTTGTGGGCCTGTTGAATGAATTTGTGTTTTCGTTGTATGAAAACAATTTTGATTTTCTGGCAAGTTGTAAAACTCGTCGCTACATTAATGGCCATGTTGTACAAACTCATACTATTTTGCGTTTATTTTATTCACTAAATAACCCAAAATGGATAACTCAGCCGAAATATGTATCTACGTGCTTTCGTTCAATTTTATAAATGTAAGCCGAAACTATGAAATTGTAAAAATGAGATTTTAAATGAGCCTGCTCGCAAATTGCAATGTTTGTGGACAAAACGTCCAACTTGATTGCGGATTGATCTGAACCAACGGTCGCAACGTTTAAGGCTTGCATTATGTCAAAACCCGGTCCTGACATATAAGGTGGTGTTACCGGAAAATCTTATTACATTAAAAGAGCAATTCTTGTATATGGGTCAATCCATGCAAAATTTACACTAAAAATTTTTTTCCGCACAAATTATTTTTCTTTGAATTCATTGGGTTAAAATATGATACACGTATTTTTTTATTTTCATTTGACACATACCGTTACGAGATATATTTTTTTGAATTTTAAGCATGCCAAAAAGGACTTTTTAATATATGCTTCCGCGCAAAAAAGCATTTTAATAAAAAACAAACTAAATCATCTTACCATTTATGACTTTTTCTTGGATTTCATATGAGGATTACGAGAAGTCGATACAATTATTTTTTAATACAAAAAATTAGATATTAAAAAAATAACAAATTAAGTTTTTTTTTTTAAATTTAGTAATGATTTTTATTTTTTATTTTTTTATTGAAAACTGTTCTTCAAATACTTAAGTAGAACCTGTAAAAATCTCAGAATGCGTAGTTCAAAATTACGCTTGTAATCAAATTTTAAACAACTGCGAAAGCGCTAAAAAACGCGCGCTCTCCTTGGCGTGCAACATTTTTCTATGTACCTACTCGTAAGTATAACAGGCTGCATGCTCGCAGCTGAATTTCTTCAGCATTAAAAGACAAGTTCTGAATGTATGTTTTTTTATTAGGGTTCTAATTACGCCCTTCTACAATAATGAATATGAATACCTACTTTTTATTTGCTTTACTATTACTTTATCATCAATAGGATGAAGAACAATTCCCGATTATATTGGTAACAGATTTGAAAATCAAATTCCACCAACCGAATTTGACATATCTTTGGAAGTGTTCATGGTAGAGTACTGAAACTTGATATGGATATATTATCTGTTGTATAAGCAATAACCGCCTGAGTCGACTTAAGAAAGAATTGAGTTTTATATGTTATCGTATTCTGCAACTATTCTTCCATGTGCATGTGAAATCCCCATCCCGCCAGCTAAACTATTTAAAAAGTAATGGACGAACATATTTTGGTTTCCCCATTAGGTTAACATTACAATCCAAATGTTTAAAACGTTTTTCTCGAATACAGGTTTTTCTACTTATGCGGTTATTGTTTATGACCACAGATATATGAATCAATCCCCCACTAATAGAGAAAATTGTGGCTATTGGAAACATCACTACCCAATATCTCGTTTTTGTATAACCATGTTCAGGACTAGGAAGAAGCAGAAAAAAATCAATCAGGCATGCACGAAATTCACAGCATTGAGCCTGAAGAAAATAATAGACTGAAAATTAAGACTTATTCTTTTTGTAACGATTTCAAAATAGAAAGCTTTGAAAAAAGTAGACATTATTATTGTAGAAGGGCGTAATTAGAACCCTATCAAAAATAAAAAACTACATTCAGAACTTGTCTTTTATGTAATGCCAAAGAAATTCAGCTGCGAGCATGCAGCCTGTTATACGAGTAGGTACATAGAAAAATGTTGCAAGCCAAGGAGAGCACGCGTTTTTTAGCGCTTTCGCAGTTGTTTAAAATTTGATTACAAGCGTAATTTTGTACTACCCATTCTGAAATTTTTTCAGGTTCTACTTAAGTATTTGAAGAACAGTTTTCAATCAAAAAATTAAAAAAAAAAATCATTACTAAATTTGAAAAAAAAAACTTAATTTGTTATTATTTTTTTAATATCTAATTTTTTGTATTAAAAAATAATTGTATCGACTTCTCGTAATCCTCATATGAAAGCCAAGAAAAAGTCATAAATGGTACGATGATTAAGTTTGTTTTTTATTAAAATGCTTGTTTGCGCGGAAGCATATATTAAAAAGCCCTTTTTTGGCATGCTTAAAATTAAAAAAAAATATATCTCGTAAACGGTATGTGACAAATGAAAATAAAAAAATACGTGCATCATATTTTTACCCAAAGAATTAAAAGAAAAATAATTTGACCGAAAAAAAAAACGTTTAGTGTAAATGTTGCATGGATTGGCCCATATATCCAAAGGGTTCTCGGAAACGGCTCTAACGATTTTGATGAAATTTTGTACACATATAATGTTTTGGATTTTAAGGTTATCTGAGTAGGCAATATCTCCGAGAAGACTCGTATAAGGTTGCCACCTATTCCAAATTAGTTACAAATTAATTAAAACATCATAATATGGGTATCAAATGGAAGGTATTTTAAATATCCTTAATTCAAAAAAATTTTTAATAAGGTTGCCACCTATTTTGAATCGCATATATATTTAATTTTTTGTTTAGAAAATAAGGTAAAATATTACTTTTTATGGGTACCAAGAGAAGGTTCTTAAACAATGCTTTCCCTATACACAAAATGTTATGCCTTAGGTGTAAGCAGGGTTCGGATTTGCTATTTTGACAAATTTTGTCTACTAGGTAGGCACATATGTATGTGCATACATATCTAGGTAGGTATAATTTTTTTAATGTTCAATAATTTCTTATAAAATTTCAACTTATACACTTAGGTCTCTTTTTATGCGGTTCTTTTTTATGCGGATTTGAGTTTATGCGGTTTCTCAAACACTTTTTTCGCTGTAGCGATTTTGCTTTTGAGAACTTATATTACCTTTTTTCAATGTGTAAGGGGCAATGCTTCTGTGTAAGGGGCAATGCAATGCTTGTTAAATAAAAAATTTATAAAATTCGGATTTTTGCATTAAATTTTTGGATTAATCAAATCACGTTTTCAAAACAATCTACACCGCTACCCACATCATACCGTATTGCTGATGATAGGTTGGAGTCTCTCAACGTAGTTAAGGACCTAGGAGTATTTTTCGATTCGAAATTTACTTTCATTACGCATGTAAATTATATCATCGCTAATTCATTTTCGATGCTAGCTTTTGTAAAACGCAACAGTACTGCGTTTCTGAATCCCTACACTCGCAAAGTCTTATACTCTGCATTTGTTCGGTCAAGATTAGAGTACGCTGCCTTTATTTGGAGACCTTATTACCAAGTCCACATAAACAGGATTGAGTCAGTCCAACGCGTGTTTATCCGACACGCCTTAAGATCGCTTAACTTCTCCGACCCTATCCCATCCTATTTTTCACGTTGTCAGTTAATTACCTTAATGCCGTTGCATAACCGAAGAATTTTCCTGTCAATTTCCTTCATTTTCGATATAATTTCCGGTAACGTTGATTGCCCCTTATTGCTCAGCAGAATTTATTTCAATGTTCCTAGCAGAATTTTGCGACATACTGATTTGTTTAGAGTCGCTGTTAGCAAAACTCTTTACAGCCGAAATGCTCCCTTAAATAGAACTTTGCAAGAAATCAATACGATTTCTAGTTCTCTAGACCTTGATCTCTCTACGCCAAAGGGTATTTTCCGAAATCGGCTTGAATCTTATTTAAGTAATCTCAATAATATTTTATAATATGGGCATTCCCATGGTGGCGTACGTGACAGTCGTACGATTTCAATGTGATACAAAAAAGGAATACCATTTGTTTTCTTTAACTTTTTTGGGCCATTGTATAGCACATAATTAGCTCTATATTTAACCGAAAAATGAAATCAATCGAACTGCTTGGTCCTGAAATATAAGCATTTAAAGAGAGTGTCGTTACGTGACAAAAAATGGAAGTTGATTTTTTCTTTTCTTACAAAATCGCAAAACTCTGCGAATTGTGGATGGCTATTTTCATGAAACTTATTTTGATATGATTTGGAGCAGTTCTAGTTGTTTTTAGAGTTTTTTGAATTAATGCAAATTGTTTCAATTCTCTTTTACAACCCCAAGTGTGAAACGTGACGTGACGTGGCGTCACGTGACATAAATTTCCATTGTTATATTTTTGTTAATATTGCTTTTAAATGAATTTTCAACGCAAATAAAACATGTATTTTATGTAGAATATACTTTATATTTTGACTTCAGCGCCAATTCAGGGTCAATTTATTAGAAATCTATGATTTATTATGTTTCAACCACATACACCAAATTCGAACCAAATCGGACCATAAATACGGTTTTTCGAAATATCTCGACCTTGGCACCACCTAGGAAGACCATTTTATGCAAACATGATTCTACTTACATAGCCAGTATATATTTTAAAATGCAGACAAATCGGCACGTAAATACGTTAGATATAAAACTTTTATTTTTTTTGTCGTGGTGGACCTTCCGCTGGAAACACCCATATGTGACCTGGTCTACGGAAAGGGGGCTTAGGTGTCAAAAAATCAATTTTCACTTTTTGGTTGATTCGGATGGAAGATGAGATGCTTTTTCACGTGGTGAAAAGCAGAAAATCCTAACTTGCTTCGAAGTGTACTAAAAATGTAGAGAAAGAAGAGTAAAAACGAGTAAACGAAACGAGTTGCTTACTTTTAACAGCTTTTTCACAGAAAACTAGTTTTCGCACGTAAGCTCCCTTTTCGTAGACCAGGTCACATATACTAAAAAAGTATAAATAACCACTCATGCTCATATAAGTATGTACCCGTAGTCGCGTATGTAACGTATACGCCCTTAGCTCCGTACGAAGTCATCAAACATGTTTACAAGCACGCCTTAATTTGAAAGCCATATTATTTAAGTGATGGCGTTTAAGATTTTTACACAGTATTCCTCATACACATATATCAGGGGTGGGCAAGGCCGAGACCGAAAAGAGCCACATGTAAATTCTAAACGCCCCAAAGAGCCACAAGAAAAACAAAAATTTTACTTTTAAATAAAATTATTATTAGAAATGAAAAACATTAATTTTATTATTATTCTAATGTACGTAAGATAGATATTAAAGAAAATTCAAAAGATTCTTTGGCCAAATTTTCAAAATCTGGTTTTACGTCAGTTGAAGCCGTTCGTAACAGTTCAGTTAAATGTTGGTTAGTCAATAGGTACGTTATTATAAGAATTAGTTAGAGTGCATATCGTGTGTGTGTTTGTTTGTTGTTATTTAATGTGTTTGAAGTGCGTACTTATAGAAAAAAATTTAAACAAAATTTTTATGTTCCGTGGAGTATAACTAAGTAGCAAGCTGACAAGTGATGACGCAAACTAATAATAAAAAAAAGCTTAATAATTAGATTTTATTTGAGTAATAACAATTTTTGCTCATTTTTCCAAAATTAACATTTTAAGCGAAGTACACATAGAAATCCATGATCCTCCATACGTAGAATAAAGCAAATTCGAAATTTTTTGATCACGGTAATATCGAAAACTACTGAACGGATTTGTCAAAATTTTTCTAATAGAGGTATTATTAGGGTTGCCATCTGTCTAAAAAATTATAAGATCCACACCGTTCGTTAGATTACAGAAAATGAGGTCCCATAAATGTATTATTTTTTAGTAGGGCTGCCACCATTTTAAAAATTATAATATCTTCACAGTTGGTTGGACTAAAAATGGGGTACAAAGTGAAAGGATACGGTCTCCGGATTAGAGGTTTACGCCGACAGGCTTTGCGGCGGCGGCGTGGTCAACTTCAAAAATAATCGGCGGCGGCGGCGGCGAGGCGGTCTAGTATATGAAGACCTTCACAGCACGAACGCAAATCAACAGCAAGAGGAATTTAGACTGTTGCTGTGCTGTGAAGTTCTTCGCAGATTTCTGAACAATTCTCAACGACTGCCATTTGTAAATACCCTGTAGTCAAATGAACTAGTTGTAAACTACCTCACAACTAGTATGAACCGCATGCCCAACTAGTCAGCCAACTATCTTTTTTCTATGCAATCAACTGGTATTTTTAACATGGGGATGTCCTATGAGATGGCAATTGTCAGATTTCGGTCAGAAATATACCAGTCTCATACTAGTTCAAAATAGACAGAAAAATGCTAGGCTAATTATGGACCAAAATCACTACTTTGGGAGTCAAAAAATAAAATAAATTCATGAATATACAATAAAAAAAAATACTATATTTGTATCTTTCTTAAAAATATTGAATATGCAAAAGGAAACATTTTAGTTAAAAATAAAATGAATTCTTTTGATCATTTTTGAGGTAACTAAAATAAAAAGAAAAGTTTTCATTAAAATAAATTAAATTAATTAACTTTGCACATTTCAGTCTATTATTTTTAAAAATTTATAAAAGTAATAATTAATGTTTGAAATTTGAGATTTGGATAAGAATAAAATAAATAAATAATTCAAGCAGTTATTAAATATTCTTAATTTTTGTCTATAGTTTGGCTTGTTGATTGGTAATAGAAATTTATCAAATCAAATTTTTTAATCGTGTAAATAAAAAAAGTCAAAGATAATTGGAAATGATTAAAAATAACAAAATAGTGAGTAATTAATGAATTAATTAACATTTTGTTTAAGTAATTAATTATTACTCATTAAAAAGGTGGTAATAACGGTATTTGATCATTGAACGGTTATCCAAAAAAACATGCTTTAATTAAAAATCATTATGATTAATCATTATTTAACAGGACTGGTATAATTGAATACGTATTCGATTTAATGGTTTACAATATACCAAAATAAAAGTTATAATATTTTGTGTACTTTATTGTATTAAATTGTCGAAGTCAAATAAAACGGCATGAATAAATCATTTTGTACTTGGGATAAGTCTGGTCATTTTCGAACTAGTTCGGTCTCTGTCAGGGAATTCTAGTTGTAAACTAGTATTTTTCCTGACTAGATTTGGATTTTGGATATGTATGTATGTAAACATATACTCATGTCCTTCATCACACAAATACATATGTATGTATGTAGATATTAACCCTGCAGCAATAAGGCGGCCAATTTTCCGTTAAGGACTAGTACTTCACTGGTTAAAATTTGACTGGTCAGAATTGGACATTTGCTTGCATCGAAAATGTCAGCCTTCGACCAGTCCCCAAGGAACCGGCCCAGAGATAGACGAAAAGTACAGTTTGGCAGTGACAGGGTGGTGTTTTCTTGCAATTCAATAAAAAAAATTAAAGAACACCACCCTGTAAATGTCCGAATCACTTGGTCTGGCCTTGATGCACACATTTGCATGCGTGGCTGTAGCTCAGTGCGCAGAGATGCTTGCCACTATTTGTTAGCTTTCAGGAGGGTTCGGGTTCAAATGCCGTCAGAACCAACATGGTTATAAAATTATATTTTTTTTTTGTTTTTCCGAATTATGAAAAAGCATCTGCGAAGTGCAGAACGCAATCTTACTCCAACGAAAAAAATCTCCAAAATTGGACTAGTCCAGGACTATCTTACGGTCAGTGTTGATTGGACCGGTTATTTTCCAATGACACGCCAATGCTAAAAATGGCAGTTGAAACCATTGGCAGGGGAATTATGAGGGACTAGTGTTGGTAACAATAGGGACTATCTGAGGGCTAACCTAGGGTGAGTCTGAATTGCTGCAGGGAACTTGCAAAGCCTCTAGTTAAATATACAAGCTAGGATAACTTTTCATATCGACTATTATTATTTAGGCGATATATATTTCTAATATATTTCATTTCAAATTTGCTACCCCAATATCGTTATTATCAAAATATTTCCAAATGGCAGATTGAACCTACAGTGGGGAGCCGAAATGGGTACATGGTGATTTTCGTTAAATATTTGCAAAGTTTTTAGAGTTTAATTTTTTTTTTTTTTTTTAAACGGCTTCAAAAAAAAGGAGGAGGTTATCAAATCGTCGGAATATTTTTTATATTATTTACTGTTTATGTACACATGTTACCGCATAACTTTGGACCACGTTAACCAATTTCTGTAATTATTCTTTTAAATGAAATGTGGTATATCAGAGGTGGTCCCATACTAATTTGGTTTGGATCGTGAAGAAAATAACGGTACTCTTAAATTTGTATATGAGTATTAAAGTCAGATTTGTTTTTTGCTTAAAAATTACTTGTTTATATTTTTTTTTTGATGACGGTTTTTTCATATAACAAGTGAAATTTATAAAAACTGCCGTTGATTTTTTTAATTTTCTTTGCAAACGGTCTAGCGCATTTTCTTCCATAACTAGTTATAAAATTTCTGGGTCAACCCTTGATCGCGTTACNTACAGTGGGGAGCAGAAATGATTTTCGTTAAATATTTGCAAAGTTTTTAAAGTTTAATTTTTTTATTTGTTATTTTTAAACGACTTCAAAAAAAGGAGGAGGTTATCAAATCGTCGGAATATTTTTTATATTATTTACTGTTTATGTACACATGTTACCGCATAACTTTGGACCAGGTTAACCAATTTCTGTAATTATTCTTTTAAATGAAATGTGGTATATCAGAGGTGGTCCCATACTAATTTGGTTTGGATCGTGAAGAAAATAACGGTACTCTTAAATTTGTATATGAGTATTAAAGTCAGATTTGTTTTTTGCTTAAAAATTACTTGTTTATATTTTTTTTGATGGCGGTTTTTCATATAACAAGTGAAATTTATAAAAACTGCCGTTGATTTTTTTAATTTTCTTTGCAAACGGTCTAGCGCATTTTCTTCCATAACTAGTTATAAAATTTCTGGGTCAACCCCTGATCGCGTTACAAATATCTGGGTGTATTTTTTGACTCCAAACTTCGATTAACCACCCCATACACGCTCAAGATGCTATATACTACATTAGTAAGATCTAGAATTGATTACGCAGCCTTCATTTGGATAACCGTATAGAGCGAATCCAAAAAATATGTATTAAGTTTGCACTCCGTTCTTTAAACTTTACTTATCCCTGAAAACTTTACGATCCAGATCTTCGTTTCTCTCTTGCAGCTTTGTAGTGAATCTGCTAAATTGACTGCCCTGCCCTAGTGGAGAAATTAAACTTCCTTATTCCTGCGCGGTATCACCGGCACGCCCCTTTGTTTTTTTGTTTGGTACTGAGTTTCCTAAATTTGATTACCTTAAATTTGCTCCCATGCTAAGAACTCTGTCTGAATTAAATAATATTCCTAACTTGGACCCGTCTTTGTCGCCTGGAGCTGTCCGGAGCCTACTGTATAATTATTTTAACTAGTTCCTAAGCAATTCCTTTCTGTAGTCAGTAAGAAATTAGTATTTCATATTTCATTATAAATAAATAAATAAATAAANCTTCTTTATTCCTGCGCGGTATCACCGGCACATGCCCCTTTGTTTTTTTGTTTGATACGGAGATTCCTAAATTTGATTACCTTAAATTTGCTCCCATGCTAAGAACTCTGTCTGAATTAAATAATATTCCTAACTTGGACCCGTCTTTGTCGCCTGGAGCTGTCCGGAGCCTACTGTATAATTATTTTAACTAGTTCCTAAGCAATTCCTTTCTGTAGTCAGTAAGAAATTAGTATTTCATATTTCATTATAAATAAATAAATAAATAAATAAATAAAACAAGTAAGAANTATTATAAATAAATAAATAAATAAATAAATAAACAAATATAAAGCTGTGCTGTGCTGTTCGTACATAGCTTCGGCAGTTAAAGCGAGAGCACATAAAAAGCGAATAGGGACTGCGCTGTGGCTGAACTGTTTGAAATTTCGCAGCCAAAGCAACAGAACAGCAAAATCAAACCAACATTTCAGCTGTGCTGCGCTTTAGCTTTGGATATGTGCGCAGCAAAGCAAAGTCACAAAAGTTTCAAGAGGAAAGAATTGATTTCGCAGCACAGAAACAGCAGATTTTTGAGTGCTGTTGCTGCTATGCTGACAGTTTTTAAAACACTGATATAATCCCCCGCGTAATTTAAGAAACAAAAGGCTATTGGTTGGTGCTCTGCATACATTTTGAAATACATATTCTAGTGTTATCGATTTTAACTTAAGTATTGATAGATTTAAGAGTAATTTGTTTACAATATTCAACTAGAGTATTCACTAGTCTGTAAGAAACTAGTTCTGTAGACTGAAATTAATAAATAAATAAAGAAATATACATACATACATGGTTCTCTATGTTCTCTATAGATCCGTATGTACAATTTACATTTAAAGAAATAAAAAAAAATTAAGTTAAGTTATTGGAGTAATTTATTTCCCAATTAATAAATTTCTGTAATAACCTTATCTGCCGTTATGATAAATTACGGGTTTCTTACGATGTTTGCGGGTTATAGAATGAAAATTAGGGTGGTCTACTATTTTCCAACAGTTTTACCCATCAACTCCCAGCAAAACAGGCCTTTTTGACCCACTGTTTAAAAATGACTTATAGATGGTTAAAATTTCCACTAAAATATTAAGCGCCAAATTTTCCTAAGGATAACCGAAAGTAATGAAAAATACTACTAATTTCCACCAAGAAGGGGGAACTTAAACCCTGTGTAGAAAACATTGCGATGCGATGGAGCAAAACCTTTCTGGGGTTTGCCCACCAGTTGTGAATGCTAACATAGTTTTCACACAGCCACCTAGAACTTGTATACGTCTGTGGGACCCCGGAATAAAATAACTTACTTATTTAAAATCTGTTTAAAAAATATTCAACTCTTTATTAAAGAAAAAATACACAAGAAGATCAATTTGTTTTTGTNGTATTATCGTTAAAGTTTTCTGGTATGTGACAACTTTTTTGTAGTTGTAGTAATATGTAAAAAAGGAATATTGTTGTAGTATTGGAAAAAATTGTTATATATTCTGGAGTAGTAGTTCCGTCAAGCGATGCATTTCATGAAAATTTTGTACAAAATTCCTTAGGCGCCGAACGCCGCCGCCGATATTTTCGTAACTCGGCGGCGGCGGCGGCGGCGTGGCTCGGCGGCGTATACATCTACTCCGGATGTACAATAAGCTTTTACTACCTTACATATACATATGCATTTTTTTTTAATGACATCAGATTTGCACAGTTCATTCAATTTAAAAAAATGAAGTGTCATGAACTTGGCCTATAGATGCGCCATAAATTTTTATTTTTTAGTAAGGGTTGCCACCTGTTTGAAAAGTCGAAACGAAAAATGCTAAGAAATATTTAGTTTGAATATTAAAACTATTTGTTGAGGTGTTTGAAAGAGGTTGCCACTAAATAAGTTAAAACAATTATAAAAAACTAGCTGTACCCTGCCACGCTTTGCTGTGGCATATTCCTGTTACATGGATGATAAATTATTAACGAAACAAAGCATACGTTTCATATGAGTTTAATTTTGTAATAAGTACTTGTGTGCATACAATATTTGTCATGTTTCCATTCTCTGCATTGATATCAAGGATATCTGGTTTGCCGAAACGGGAACACGCAACATCTAAGAACCAATCCGCATCTCAATCTAAACCACACTTTTCCAAAGGATAACCTTGACTTTTACTTACTCTTTACTTACACTACGTTCTTCATCAATTTCTTAACTGCGAGTCGCGTACCGTTGCCTTGGCTGATAAATATTCCGCAACGTGATAATTGGCACACCTTTTTTCAATTCAGTATGTGGGGTCATCCCTGGAAGATCAATCGAGCTCAAAAATTCCGTTGGATAATTAACTGATTCGTCTTCTTCCACAACGGTGTTTATCGACGTATATGTTATTATTTAAGCGACTTACATTTCCCGCTTAAACAAAGAACAGCGAACTCACAGACGCACTTGTTTTTAAAGGTAATTCGCTCGTGTTTAATTAGGTATGCATTTTTTATGCAATTCTCAAATATCTCTTCGCTGAACTTAGTGAAGTGATAAGTCGCTGGCATTTTCAGCTATGGTCAACGCTAACCCAGCTTGGCTATCACACGGTGCTATAAGCATCGCCCACACTCTACTCCCGGAGTAATTTTTGGCATGGTATTAAGCTACTGCTTACAAATCACACTGGGGTTCTGCACGAATGCATCCCTGGATAAATCCCAGCTCATTGCCCAGCAGCCTAAGGCAGCTGGAGCATGACTCCTCCAAAAGAGTCCCACAATGAATACACGGCGAAACGGTCACATCTTGCGCTACCGCTTCATCAGCCTGCCCGTATATTTCTCTATCTATCTTTCTCTCTCGCATATCGCGTGGCTGACTTGATGTGCACCTATAAACCATACGGGCTCATTGAGCTCGATACATAAACACTCGCAAAGGTAATCCCTACCTCCTCAACTACTCTAACTCGACCACAACTCTGAACCTGGTCTCCCGCTCTCCCTCAGCTAAACAGTTATTTCCTCACTTTGAATGCTGGACTGAATATCATTAGTGGTATTCACCAAAGTGAGCAAGTGGCCTGGCAGTCTGGTAAAAGAGCAGACCAGCTCAAGCAACGACTGTTGTCAATACCTCCTATTTAGTTGATAGACATCCTTATTCTTCGCAGCAAGAATAGCTCGTTCACTGAGCCTGTAATTAATTTTCTTAATAAAAAAACATTCTTTCGATCAGTTTTCCTTTCGATGTTCCATAGTTACAAAAATTATCAGGCAATAAAATTCGTCTTAGTCTCTCGTTGGCTGGCAGCTTTCCGTTCCCAATATTCAGTACTTGTCGCGAAAACCCCTCGGCTGCAGTGTATATATGTATGTTCGTCTTGTCACAATGTTGACTATTTCAGGCAAGCATTTATCTAGTGTTAATCAAGAAATTACAGACAATGTTTGCGTAAAATTTCCTGAGGGCAATATCAATACATTCCCGAATGGTTGAACGTTTCCATGCAGATCCCGCGACAATGGATCAAGGACCTCAAGCAATTTTTTATGCGCCATTGCGCACTGATCTCATATAATTAGTTAAAATTTTTGTACTACTTTTTCCATACCGGATGTTCTGGAAATATTGCAAGTAGGAGTTTCGATGATTTATATGTTCAATGGCAGCTTAAGAGCTGAATTAGCAATGTTTCCACCTGGTAGCAATTCCAGGCGAAGCGATAGCTAAGGTTATGTAATTGTTTGAACGAACCGTTGCCATAAATAATCAATCTTATTTGGCGCTGTAAACGCCTAAGCCATTTTGGCCGAGGTCGACAAAGAACGTCAGTCGTTTCTCTCTGTGCCAACTGACGACAATGGGAAATGCCCCGTGAAGCCAAGTTCTTATCCACTTGGTCTCTCCCTCTTCCTCTGCTACCACCAGCGGATTGCGAGTTTAATACTTTCAGAACTGGAACGTCGCTTCCCATTCGAACGACGTGGCCAAGCCAGCGGAGCCGCTGTATTTTCATTCGCTACACTATGTCCATTTCGTTGTAAAGCTCATACAACTCATCGTTCCATCGTCTGCGGTACTCCCGTCGCCAACGCGCAGAGGCCTGTAAATCTTCCCTAAGATCTTTCTCTCCAATACTTCCCGTCTCATCGAATGTTGTCATTGTCTAAGCTTCTGCGCCATGTACCAGCTCGAGCATGATGAGTGACTTATAGATTGTGGTTTTTGTACGTCGAGAGAGAACTTTACTCCCGAATTGCCTATTCAGTCCAAAGTTGCATTTGTTGGCTAGAGTGATTCTGCATTGGATTTCCATACTGACATTATTATCGGTGTTAATGCTGGTTCCCAAGTAAACGACATTCTCTACTTTCTCGGTATTACAACTGGCAACAGTAATGTGGGTGTCAAGGCGGGACTGCTCTGACTCTTTGTTTGATGACAGGAGATACTTCGTCTTGTCTTCGTTGATCACCAAACCCAATCGCTTTGCTTCTTTATCCAACTTGGAAAAGGCAGGACAGACTTCGACGTTTTTGTTACCGATGATATCGATGTCATTGGCATACGCCAGAAATTACACGCCCTTGTAAAAAAATTGTTCCTGAGTGGTTCAGTTCTGCGGCTCTTATTATCTTAACACTTGCATCATGCGATCGTAAATTCCCTTCTGAATTCGCTTTAATTTGGGAATGTTTGTTTGGGCATATAACAGGAGTTCACAATAGTAATAGTAATCATAATCATAATAATATTATCTGATGTTATTCAAAATTTCTTTACTCGCAATATACTTAAGCCAAAAACATAGTGGAGCAGCGAGCAAAGAGCATCGAGCAAAGCGTCGATTTCAAACGCATATGTTTCAATGGGAGAGCGCATAGTGAAGAGCAAAGCGTACATACACTTTTTTAATTGAAGTTTTGCTCGCTGACAGTTCTTCGCTTCGCTCGCCGCTCCACTATGTTTTGACCTATGGCGCTATGGGGACCGAACAAAATTGCTTATGATTCAAATTTAACTGTTTTATAATGTAAAGGAATGGGGACAACAATTTTACGTTTTCGTTATTCCATTTCACGGGATATTTTCATGTTTTCATTACGCTTTTTATCATTTCTTCATTTGTATCCGTAACTTTTTATTAATTTTTTTTCATTGCGTTACGCATTTTCGTTACGCTTTTTATCATTTCTTCATTTGTATCCGTAACTTTTTATTAATTTTTTTTCATTGCGTTACGCATTTTCGTTACGCTTTTTATCATTTCTTCATTTGTATCCGTAACTTTTTATTAATTTTTTTCCATTGCGTAATTTGTATACCAACTTATCACTTCGTTTGATAAGATATCGTAAATTCTCACTTTTCTCAAACTGTCCGGAATTGGATAAAAGGAAACATTAAAAAAACTTCTCTAGTAAAGCTTTCCCAATCACTTTCCGTTTCGAACCAGTTATAATACTTCATTTAATTTCAATATTTTCAGTTTATTTTACATATTGCATAATCCTATTTAGAATATTTGCAAATCAAGATTTCTCAAATACCTTTCGTTTGGTACCCATATTGTAACATTTCATTTATTTTATCAATTTAATTGAGTTAAATTTTCAAACAGGTGGCAAACCTCCTCAAACATATTTTCGACTGTAAGTCTTCTTAAAACTATTTAGTTTGATACCCACATTGCAATATTTCGTTTATTTAATCAATTTAACTGAGTTACAATTTTAAAATAGGTTGCAACCCCCCTCAAAAATATTTCCAGCAGTCATGTTTTTTAGACCTCTTTAATTTGATTCCTATATTGTAATAAGTCATTTATTTTATCGATTAAATTTAGTTAAATTTTCAACAGGTAACAACCCTCCTCAAAAATATATTCGGCTGTAAGCTTTCTTAAAACTCTAAAGTTTAATACCCACATTGCAATATTTCATTTATTTTATCAATTTAACTGAGTTAAAATTTTCAAATAGGTTGCAACCCTCCTCAAAAACATTTCCAGCAGTCATTTTTTAAACCTCTTTAATTTTATAGCTATATTGTAATAAGCCATTTATTTTATCAATTAAATTTAGTTAAATTTTCAAACAGGTAACAACCCTCATCAAAAATATTTTCGGCTGTAAGCTTTCTTAAAACTCTAAAGTTTAATACCCACATTGCAATATTTCATTTATTTTATCAATTTGACAGAGTTAAAATTTTCAAATAGGTGGCACCTCCTCAGAAATATTTCCAGCAGTTATCTTTCTTAAACCTCTTTAATTTAATATCTATATTGTAATATATCATTTAGTTTATCAATTAAATTGCGCTAAATTTTAACAGGTGGCAATCCTCCTTTAAAATATTTTCGCCTGTGAGCCCTCTTGAAACTTTTTAGTTTTATACCCGCATTGCAATATTTCATTTACTTTATCAATTTGACTGAGTTAAAATTTTCAAATAGGTGGCAACACTCCTCAAAAATATTTCCAGCAGTTATCTTTCTTAACCCTCTTTAATTTGATAACAATATTGTAATATTTCATTTATTTTATCAGTGTAATTTAGTTAAACTTTGAAACAGGTGGTAACCCTAATCATACATATTTTCGGCTGTAAGCCTTCTTAAAACTCTTTAATTTGATACCCACATTTCAATATTTCATTTACTTAATCAACTTATCTGAGTTAAAATTTTAAATTAGGTGGCAACCCTCCTCAAAAATATTTCCATCAGTCATATTTCTTAAACCTCTTTAATTTGATACCCATATTGTAATAATTCATTTATTTTATCAATATAATTGGGTTTAAAAATTTTCAAATATGTGGCAACCCTCAGATTTTTTGCCATATCATTGGTTCTGGTATTACACCGAATAATACAAAAAAAAATTATTCAAATCGGTTCAGCCGCTCTCGAGTTTTGACGACCGTGACATACGAACACAACATTTTTATTAATATTGATATACATAGAAGATGTCCAATGTGTGCTTTCGATTTTAATCTTTCACCACAACAAAAATTCCACATTCTACATTCGTGAATGAGCTTTCAGTTTCTCGATTACTTTTACAATTCCTTTGAGTAATTGAAAAAACTAAAGTACTCTTGCGATTCCAGGTAATGGAATTGAAAAAAAAAATCAATTACATTTTCAATTCCTTTCAAAGGAATTGGAAAAAAAATTACATTACTAGCACGTAATTTATTCCAATTACAATATGAAACTCCTTGTAATGGAATTACAGAAAAAACCAATTAAATTTGAAATTACTTCAAGGAATTGAAAAAGTAATCGATTCCTTTGCTGTGGACGGAAGGAATTGATTCCTAATTACAATTCCTTGTAATCTGTAATTGGGAGTAATTTAATTCCTAAAGGAATCATTACGACCCAGCGCTGCTACCACACCTAAATTCACCACACCTTAATTCACCACAACTGAACTCATCATACCCGTTCTCACTACACCTCAACTAAACTCACCACACCTCAACTCAACTTACCTCTATTTGAGAACTATTTCGTGATTTTAAAGATTTTCGGGATTCTCGGAACTAAATCAGGATTCTCAAGACTATCTCGGGATTCTCGGGACTATTTTGGACCGATATATATTTATCGATGGTGATGTCGATATATTTATAGATAAATTTATCGAGTTTGCAATCGTTATAATTATCGACATAATAAGAGATATTTTTAATCGATATTTTTATCGATATCTATGATCGATAAAATAATCGATATTTTTAATTGATATATTTATTGATATATTTAGTCTCGAAAAAACCGAATCCTAAAAATCTGGAAGCAGTCTCGAAATAGAAAATTCTAAAAATCCCGAAAATATTTATATTTACACTGAGTAAATAGCAAGTATTTAGTATTTAATCAAGCCATAAGTCCTAAGTGGTTATTTTTATCCAGTATTTAGCGAAGCCAGTAGTTCTACGTACTTTTGTATCCATTATTTAGTAAAGACAAGACACGCTAGAATGTATTTAATAGATTTAAATTGAATTTGCTCTTGTTACCGTCAAATGAATGCTAAATAGTACAAAGGTACATTATTAGGCACTCGGCACATTACGCGCCTAATCAAAGTAGAGTAATCGTTTCATCATACCGAAACGAATGCATGACGACTCGACTTCTGCACACTTGCACGCCCTGCATAAGTCACCAGCTAATAAACAATTTCTACACATAACAAATTTTTTGGACGTTCTTTCGCAACACGAATTTTAGCACGAAATCATTCATTTCCAATTATTTTCTATTGAATTGACAAATAAATTTTATTTCCAACACAAAAAAGTAAACAAATAACGATTTCAAAACTGCAAGCGCCTTACCATGTTGGGCGTTTCGATTCATGAAGCTTTTATGATTAGGCGCAAACATAATTTTGAATCGTAATCTACAGAGCTTCATTGAAATACATGGGTTCGGCATAAAAGCTTTATACTTTAGTATGCCGAAACGATTACACTACTGTGATTAGGAACTTAATGTGCAGAGTGCCTTACCTGCTCCTGACATTATATTGTGTTACTTACCGGAATTAGTGAAAGTGGATTTTGTGAAATTGGACCCTTCGAACATTGTGTTATTCGCCCTCATTGCGAGAGCCGTGTCGAATGCAAGTCGTTTTTCGAGAGTCGAATCGTATCTTAAGTTTCACGCCATTGCCTAAAATTTCCACTCGACTAGTGTATTAAAGTGGGAAAACTTGGCAGCACTGTATAGTTTACGACGATTCTCGTCGTTTACTTATTTCAGCACGGCTGTATACAATGCCAATATTGTCGAGTCGTACAATTGAGCCTAATTTACGACTTACGCAATGAGGCTGATTAATACTATGACAGAGAAGACGCAGTATACGTCGCATGAATATGCGGATATTCACCTAATTTACGGTGAAGCTTGCTGTAATGCCAGAGCTGCTCAAAGACTCTATGCAGAGCGATACCCCAATCGTCGACATCCGGGTCGTGAAGTATTCGCCCGGACCCATAGAGAAATATATGAAGGTAAGTGATTTTTACACCTTTCTTGTTTGCTTGCTTGTTAACTATAATTTTTCACTTTTTTAAGGTCGCATACCTGGAAGGCGTGGCGGCGAAACAGGACGTCCTGCAACGGTAGATGTTGAAGCTGTGTTAGAGGAAGTGGAACTAGGTCCATCGACTTCAGTGAGAATGATGGAAAGACGGACGGGAATACCAAAAACTACAGTTCACAAAGCTTTAAAAGACCATCGATTTCATCCCTATCACATTCAACGTGTTCAGGCTCTACAAGAGACAGATTACCTGTCGAGGGTTTGATTTTGCAGTGAAATGTTGCGAATGCATGAATCAGACCCCAACTTTTTTAATAAAATAAATTGGAGTGATGACTCATCATGCAAACGTGATGGTTATTTCAATTTACATAACCTTCACAGTTGGCAGATAGACAATCCTCACGAAATGAGATAAGATCGTTCGCAGTACCAGTACAAAATAAGTTTATGGTGCGGTATTTTTAATTGTCAACTCAACTCCCACATTATTTAAAGTTCCTTCAGGAACGGCTTTCAACTCTTTTAGACGATGTACCCTTAAACCTGCGGCGAAGACTATGGCAGCAAAATGACGGATGCCCTGCTCACTACGGGCGTGAATTAAGAGCTCATTTAGACGAAACTTATCCTCGCCGATGGATTGGACGATACGGGCCAATCACGTGGCCCGCTCGATCGCCAGACCTGAATCCATTAGATTTTTTCTACTGGGGCTGTCTTAAGGACAAAATTTATTCAAAAACAATTCAAAACGAAGAGCATTTGCGGGAACAAATAAATGGAGCTGCTGCTGAGATAGCCCAATTGAGTTTAAGATCTCTAAAAGCGTCTTTGTATTAGAGTAGAAGGTCGCCAATTTGAGCATATTTTATCAATAAATGAATAAATTTTTCTTCAAACAACTCATGTATATCTTATTTCACGTGAACCCATCCTTCACACAAAATATTGATAGATATAGCCCTTGTTATAGACTCTAGTCCGAATTCCGGTAAGTAACATAAAATAATGTCAGAAGCAAGTAATTATGTACCTTTGTACTATTTAGCATGTCATTTGACGGTAACAAGAGCAAATTCAATTTAAATCTATTAAATACATTCTAGCGTGTCTCAGGCCTTTACCCACAAAAGCGGCTATAACTTTTTTTTTCTATTCAAAACAGTAAGTGTGGCACCTTTCTGAAATCTTTATTAAATGAGCAATTTTTTTATGTAATGTAAAGTTATAGCTGAGTACATTTTTTTCACCCGAGATAGTCAAAGTTGGGGAAGAAAATATCAAAAAGTTAAAAGTCCAGAAATAGTCCTAATTTTATGATGGTTCCTTAATATATTTTAACTACATTGCATTTGAGTATGGAGAGGCAACTATCTAACTAATTTACTAAGTATTGCCCGGTTTGTAGTTGCAGTTAAAGAAAACACATGAAAAGGCACGATTTTTTTTAAATTCGAAAAAATGTAAATATTTCAAAAACGGTGACACTTTTACCTGAAAATTTTTTGTTTATCAGGGAGCTCACACCCCATTAAGCAATACTTAAATACTTAAATACTAAATAAGAAAATAATCATGTATGGAGTACACCAGTGGCGCAACCATATTCTATTCGCAGGTATTCAATGTTATTGGAGATCTTATATTGATTTCCTTTTAAGGCGCTGGAATGACACTGTATGAGAAGTGAGTGTAGAATTAAGAGGATTTGGGTGATCATGAATTTTTTATCGGTGCGCCAAGGCGTGCTTTTTAATTTCGGAAGCAACAGTAGGGATTTTAAGGTCACGGTGTATTTGGCTGTTTGTGACATACACTGAGAAAAAGGATTAGTTTCGACAACTAAAGATATTTAGTTCCCGAATTTTGACAATATTTGGGAACTGTGACTAAGGATTGGGAACTATTACCATGGGTTGGTAATTATAACTAAATATATTAAAGCTTCTTATATTCATCTAGGTTGTACCAAATCGTTAATGTAGTTGAAGGGTTTGGTATATACTAATAAATACTTTTTTGAAGCATATTTCTACAAATTCTATTCAACTTAACGTATGGTTCCTAAAAGGATCTCATTAAGCTCTGCTAATACAGATAAGCTTTCTTTCAACACATGGTTTAGTCATAGTTACCAAATCTTAGTTGAGGCAAACACGATTTGGTTTGAGAGCGGAATATATTCATGCTTGTGAGCCACCCCTAAATAATGCTCAGCGCTCTCTGAGCGCATGTGTGTTTCACATACGAAGAGAGCCAGCTAAGCAATGCACTCAGTCCCACTTATTGAATCGTTTGAATGAACTAGTATGCCGACCATTGCATAAAAACGATTCAATGAATGAGACTGTGTGCGTGAAAATCATTGCTTCGCCACCGCTGTTCGAATCAGTGTTGCCAGAACTTTTTGGACGAACCGGCTAAATTGGCAAATAAAACCGGCTAAAAACGGCTAAAATGTTTCAACTAAATTTCACATGTTTTATTTACATAAATCACGAGTAAAAAGACTATTTCTTGGAGAGAAGTTACAATTTCGAGCCGGAAAAAGTTTTGCCAGCAAGAATTTGCAATTAGGAAAAAAACATATGATTGTGGCACATGGTTGGATTTTTTGTCGACGATAATTTAAAAATTTACAAACTGGAGCGATTTTAAAATGAAAAATGTAAGTTAATACTTGTTTACTCAATTAATTTAGTTAATTCCAATGATTTGCAAGGTATTCGGCAAAAAAAACGGTATTCTTAATCGGAATGCAATCTCAACCAGAGTCGATACAGTAAACCCGACAAAGAAATTGAAACGTATGTTGAAGAAAGTCGGACAAGATATATACACGTAGATCCTGTTTTTTGCCCCTCTGAAAGAATTTTAAAAATTCTATACAAATTTCTTTTGTTTGAAATGCAACCGTGGACACTAGCTGGCAAACACTTGCAAATTTGCGTTCGTACATAAAATTGCAGGTTTCTCTACATGAGAGAGAATTTGGAAGCATTTGTTCTTACTATATGATATTTTGAGTGATAATTCTCACTGGATTTTCGACGAACAAACCTATTGTCTTCCCTACAAGGCCTTTTCAGACTGACCGATTTTCAATACACTCAAATAGAAACCAATACACATAAAAAACGCTGTAAAAATTTCCCTTCAATTTTAAGGCAGTAAAACAACGACCTTAAGATAACATCAACCGAGGCCATATGTTGACAAGGGATGCAAAATCACAGTTACACAAAAGAACTGGTCAGATTTTTCAGAAATCCTTTGAATTCTGATGTAAAATATGATGCCAAAAGACTGCAGATTTCCCATTTAGATGACCGGTCATATGACCGGCAGATGTCTCGTAAAATTCCCAGAGAGTTTTGCTTTACATATAAATTTGTGATCTTTTATTTTCATTTTGATTCACTTCAGTGTTGGTTCCTTTAATTCAAGTTGGCATTCGGTTTTTGGAATTTAAATAANTTCTCAGCAAAAAAGTTGGTTTAANAAAATACATATGTGTACATAGTGCTTGAAAATATCAATTTTTCCCTTACCTTAAACCTTTGGGAGTGGGCAAAAATGATGTTTTGTAATTTAGGCAGAATTGACTATCTGGGAACATGTAATATTTATTCTGTTTGTTGGCACTATATCCAAACACAAACGCATCTTAAGTTTCTTAACAGTGAAACAATTTCTTATTTTTTAAGTTTGCGAATAAAACTTCACACTTGAAATTAAGACATTTATAACAAACATTTTATGAAGAAAATCCCTTCTTCGTTTAAAATAAAAATAAGCGAAATCGGCCCAATTTCATACAACCCTGCCTGACATGAAAATTTTCTCCCCGATAAGGCTAGTGGCCATCTCTAACAGATTTTGGGTCGCTTAGTCAAAAATTGAAACATATATACATATTTGAAATTTAAGAAAACAAGGCAAATAGCGAAATCGGCTAAAAACAGCAAATTTTGTTTCTGCAAAACGGCTAGCAAATCGGCTGCCGGCTAAATCGAAATTTCTCCGGGTGTTTGCTATCGCAACCGGCTAAATCTAGCCGGAAAACGGCTAAAATGGCAACACTGGTTCGTATATGGGTGAAACACGCGTGTGGTCATAGAGCGCTCAGTAAGCTATGGCATGTCGATCACTGCGCTAGGTAGAGAAAGAAAAGTGTGTGCTATGATGTGCCCAGACTTGTTTGTCTCGGTTTCAGTTTTGCCATCGCCGCGAGTTGTTTCGGTGTGCGCATAGTTATTTAAAAATATAAAGTTTGATGCCAACCGGGATTTCTCAGTGGATATATAATTCATGTGAATTATTATTTGAAAGTATCTATTTAGCCAAGGAAAAAGCAAAGCAGTATACTTAAACCAGCACTTCCAGCAGATATTGACCTGGGTTTTCGCACGACTATTCCTGTTCCATCGTTTCTTTTTAGGAAATTCTTACCACCATATACATATGTATTATTTCCACTAGTAACTATTTATGTAAATATGTACGTATTTTTTATGCTTAATATATGCAAATAAAAGAAGAAAGTAAACACAACAACCATCGAGTAAATTTTTATTTGTGTCAAACTGAAACCCTTTTTCCAATAATAAACGGTTAGCTGATTCACGGCTACAGCAAGTTCACAAAATTAATTGAAAACTTGTATCAACCAAAGCATTGTTTATATTTGCTCAACAATGATTTTATTCAACTAACAATATTGTCCACTCAAGGTAGTCGTTTTGTAATTATTAACAAATATACATTTGGCCCAACTAGAAGTCTCAAGTAAATTGCAGAGTTTCGTGAACTAGATATTAATTTCGCCATATCCAACTATGCCACTTGGTCACTATAACCAAATCTTGGTAATTATAACTAAACCTTTTTCTGAGTGTAGAGCGGAGCGTTCACAATCATTCCTACTTTTTGCTTTAAGAAATTTCCGATGGGATTCTCAATATAGTCTTCCACCTTATACGAGTCGCTTAAAACTTATTAACCTTCCTACACTTGCCAGTCGCAGGGAAATGCTTGGTATAATTTTTATGGTTAAATTACTGACAGGCTCAATTTCAAGTCCAGTCTCTTCTGGCTGATGTAAGCTTTAATGTTCCCTCACGCGTATCAAGACACTTTTGTCCCATATTTCTGAAAGCTTGTTGTTTAGGCGCGTCTGCTAACACCAGGCGCCTAAATACATGCTATGTACTGCTGCATGTGCAAAAATTTCCTTTATGCAATTTAGGAAATTTTTGCACATGCACTTCTCAACTGCCAAGTAATTGAACTTTCTTAAGTT
>NW_016158361.1:43103-48378 GCF_001687245.7 Rhagoletis zephyria | reverse complement strand
AACAATATTGTCCACTCAAGGTAGTCGTTTTGTAATTATTAACAAATATACATTTGGCCCAACTAGAAGTCTCAAGTAAATTGCAGAGTTTCGTGAACTAGATATTAATTTCGCCATATCCAACTATGCCACTTGGTCACTATAACCAAATCTTGGTAATTATAACTAAACCTTTTTCTGAGTGTAGAGCGGAGCGTTCACAATCATTCCTACTTTTTGCTTTAAGAAATTTCCGATGGGATTCTCAATATAGTCTTCCACCTTATACGAGTCGCTTAAAACTTATTAACCTTCCTACACTTGCCAGTCGCAGGGAAATGCTTGGTATAATTTTTATGGTTAAATTACTGACAGGCTCAATTTCAAGTCCGTCTCTTCTGGCTGATGTAAGCTTTAATGTTCCCTCACGCGTATCAAGACACTTTTGTCCCATATTTCTGAAAGCTTGTTGTTTAGGCGCGTCTGCTAACACCAGGCGCCTAAATACATGCTATGTACTGCTGCATGTGCAAAAATTTCCTTTATGCAATTTAGGAAATTTTTGCACATGCACTTCTCAACTGCCAAGTAATTGAACTTTCTTAAGTTTCAATAAGATGGCACTTCAAAGTATGCTCTGCCTAGTCGGATGCATCCTCCGGACACTGCTTCCGGAGCATTCTGCGGACTCTGCATGGCTTACAACCATGCGGAGGTGGTAATAGTTGATTACCATTGGCCACAGTGCCTACCCACTACTTTTTGGTACAATAAATACTTTTTTTATACACATACATGCAAACATACTGGTCTCCCCTCTCACTGAGTTATTCACTTGTAAAACCAATTTTGAATTGCACGACCCACTCCGTTGCTTATGCCAGGATTTTAACTCTCATTCCAGCACGTTTGATATATCAGATCCGCTCTTCAGCATTAAGAAAGCGATACTCTCCTCTCTCAATAAGTGAATTATTGACATAAATACATAAAATCAGCTGATGAATTTAGTTCTGTAGCTGAACAGTTTTAGATCTCGACACTTAACAAACTCCTGCCTATCGTGACTCGGCACAAAAATTTAAAATATTTGTTCCGTACGTCATGCGGACTGCGCCCCTCGTGCGGATGGGCGGGAATGGAGGGTAAAAACCGTTGGGATATTATTATTATTATTATTATTCTAAGAGTTTTTGATTGGAATCTTTGGAGTATTTCTATATTGGAGGTTGCTGCAGAGCCCCATAATTGTATTCCGTATGTCCATACTGGTTTTAAAGCACATGAATAGAGTACGAGCTTGCTCTCGAGTGAGACTTGAGACCTCGGGTTCCGTAACCAATGTAAATTTCTGAGCTTCATTCCCAGTGCTTTGCGTTTAGTGAAAATATGAGTTTTCCACGTAAGCTTGCTGTCGAGGTGCATGCCTAAGTAGTTTGTCGCATCACGCTGTGAAATATCCACGTTATTGAGGTTTGCGGGCGGGCAGGTTTTACGTTTAAGGGAGAACGTAACCTGGGCAGACTTTGTTTCATTTGGCTTAATTCGCCAATCTTTCACCCATTGTGTTATTTTGTTGAGGCCATGCTGGAGTTTAACCGAGGCGAGTTTTGGAAGGGTGTCCATTGCGAGAATTGCAGTATCATCTGCAAATCGTCGCCTCAGAAAACGGATGACGAATGTGCAAAATCACGATTTTGGGATTTTGATGCAGATTTACTAAGTTGGACATGCTCTTTCGATTTCTGCAACCCATTTTTTTATATCTTCATTAGTTTTTGAGATATTTCGTGCGCATTTTGTCGTATGTTACATAATATTAATGATTGGGTATGCCTTTTGTTGTATGTGCTGAAAATGCGTCACATACGACAAATTCCCATACAAACGTACCTTTTTTTTAATCATAAAACGTTTGTCGTATGTGGCACATACGACAAATTCCCATACAAATGTAATCCTTTTTTAATCATAAAACATTTGTCGTATGTATCGCAAAACTTTGAACTTACGACAATTGGATGGTCCTCTACTATAACGATACAATTAAAATTGAAAATTAAACTAAGTAACTAATTTTAAAATTTTAAATTTTTAAATTTTAGCTTGCACTGAGTCTCCAATGAAATGAAAGAGATAAAAATGTACAAAAGACTGAATTTAAGTATTGTTTTTTGTTTTTATATAAAGAAAACGTATGTTCGTAACATATTTACAGCATAAGAGATGTACAGATTTTTTTTATTAAATACATGATTATGTTTTTGTTATGTTTTTTCTAATAAGTAATCATTATTTAATAAATATGTCTGTTTTTTTCATCAAATTATACCATCGTCGTTGAAATAGATACTTTACTATTGTCGTATGTTCTGTGGACAAAACAAAGTGGTGAGTAAACGCTACTTACGACAAATGTATACGGAATGAAAATTAAATTTTCTCATTAACGTTAAGAGATATTATATGTAAAAATATGGGAAATCAAAACTAATAACACCAACTACGTCTCCTTCAAAAGTTACAAAAATCTACCGTACAGTTTCGGATTAATTCGACCTTAAACTTCAAAGTCAATTTTCTCAAAGCCGTGTTTTGTAACATTCGACATCCGTTTTCCGAGACGACGAAATGTACCAACAATTGCTCCTTCGGATGCTGGTAAATCATATGTGTATAACAGGTAAAGGATGGGACCCATCACAATGCCTTGAGGTACACCAGCTGAACTTTCGTAGAGTTCAGACTGCTCCTCGCGCCTTGCTTAACTAAGAAAAATCGATTTTTGAGATAGGACTCGATAAAGATATAATAGTTTATCGGGAGGGTACTCTTTATTTTGTAAAGTAAGCCATCATGCTATACTCGATCGAAAGCTTGAGATATATCGAGGAATGCAGCTGTACAATACTTTTTGTGTTCGAATGCAGTTTACAAGCCTGTGAGCTTGTTCGATTGTGCTGTGTTTTCTCCTAAAACCGAATTGGTGATAAGGGATAATCTTTCTTTGTTCTATTACTGGCATCAATCGTTTGAGAAAAAGAGTCTCCAGAATTTTAGAGGCGATGGGTAGCAAACTGATTGGGCGATATGACTCAACTCTGTCTGCACTTTTTCCTGGTTTAGGAATCATTTTTACCTGGGAAACTTTCCATTGAGGTGGAACGAAACCAGATGAGAGAATTGCGTTATAAATATAAGCCAGGAAAGTGATTCCTTCTTCCGGGAGCTGTTTTAATAATTCTCCAGTGATTAGATCGTAACCGGGAGCCTTCTTAGCTTTGAGTTTTTTGATCGCTTCCTTAGCCTCAGCTTTTGAGAATTTTTTTATGGGTGGGTCCATTTGGTAGGGTTGGTTGTTCGAGAGTCTGTCTTACTTTTTGTGCAGTATAGGGAGAGGGTTCAATTTCATGCGGAGCAAACACATTTTTTAGGTGACGTGCAAATGTGCTTGCTTTTTCGAGATCACTTTTATCCCATTTGTTGTTTTCCATTCTGAAGGCGGGTTATGCCAGAGTTGGCCTCTTTAATTTTTTTGCTGCTTTCCAGAGGGAATAATCGCTGGCAGATGTTGCATCTAAGTTACTGAGGTAATCATGAAGTTGAGAATTGCGTTCTTTTTGCAAGATTTCTCTGAGCTCTCTCGTTAGCGTATTTAATATTGTTTTGTCTTCAGGATGTCTAGTCTGCTGCCACTTCTTTCTAGCCTGGCGTTTTTTGGTCAGTTTTTCTTTTACAAGAGAAGAGATTCTTGTTCGCTGTGGTTTGCTTAGAATGGGTGTTGATCTCCAAGCAGCTTGTTGGATGCAGTTATTGAAGTGTTCAACAGCTGCAATGTTATCTTCGCTAGATTTCAGCGAGTGGTTCAAATTTAATTTTGAAGATGTTAGGCTTTGGAAGAGATTCCAGTCAGTTCTGTTATTGTGACGGGAACATTGAGAGTTTGAGTCAACAAGATTATTTCTTAAAGTGACCATTACGGGAGAATGGTCAGAGGATAAATCGAACCAGGGATTACATTATATTTCATTATCTGCAATACCTTTAAACACGCAAAAGTCTATTAAATCTGGAATTTTTTTGGTATCGGTTGGCCAATACGTTGGTGAGCCTGAGGAGGCTGAGTGAAGATTTAATCTTGCCATAGCCGCAAAGAGTTGTCGGCCTTTAGGAGTGATGAGGCGAGATCCCCATTGTGGGTGTTTTGCGTTGTAGTCTCCTCCAGCTAAAAACCTGCTTCCTAGAGTTTTGAAGAATTTAACGTAATCTTCTGACTTGATCGCATGCTTGGGTGGGCTATATACTGCTGAGATTGTTATTTGGCCTTTCAAGTCCTCGGCAACTATATTAGTAGCTTGGATAGCTTCTGTGCAGTATGAGTTAATATTAAAGTGTTTAATATTGTTTTTTATTGATATAGCTGAGCCAGCATGTGCTTTTTTATCGGGATGCAATGTGTGATAGTTTGTAATTCGGTTTTTTGAAAATAGCTCTTTTCGGTGAAATGGGTTTCGGATATTAGGAGAATATCTATATTATTAGACTTGAGTAGCGTTTTAATCTCGAGTACGTGTTTTGATAGGCCATTAGCATTCCACAGGAGAATATTCATGGGATTGTAGGGATGCCGGACTTCGTCGTAAGGGTGACGAGAAGATTCATCATAGTTGTGATTTGTTGCATAACATGCTTGAGAAGCATTATCATTTCTCGCATTTCGCTTGAGGCATCAGAGGCGTTTTCTTTTGATTGAGGGATTGAGTTACTAGGACTCGGATCTTGTGTGCTTTTCAACATTTGGGAGTAAGAAAGTAAATTTCGGGGCGGTTGCGAGACTCGATTGGGTGAAAGTGGAGCTGATTGCTGCTGGCTGGTACTTTTGGGATTGTTGTCCTCCATTCTTCTTAATGGTGGGTATTTAAGTTTCTGCAGATTTTTGTACACCATGCAGCCTTTATAGTTTGCTGGGTGATTTCCTTCACACAGAGCATATTTGACATCGTTGGATTTTGTCTTCCGCGAGCAATCTGCAGACAAGTGGGGGCCAGCGCATTTAATACATACCGGTCCTCTACGGCAGTATGCTTTTGTGTGTCCATACTGTTGACAGTTAGCGCATTGCGGGATTTCGCGTTTTGGGCGTAGGGGTTCAAATACAATTTTTGTGTTGAAGAGATATTTGATATCGTATATTTCCTTGTTATTAGGGTTTGCTTTTAGCTCTACAATGAACATTGGTAGCGGTTTTTTCGTGTTTCTGTGTTTCATATTGTAAATGTTAATAGGGATATGGCCG
>NW_016158361.1:36799-40026 GCF_001687245.7 Rhagoletis zephyria | reverse complement strand
TAAAACTCAGTGTTTTTTTGCTCTAGTTGCTGAACAATTGTTTTGTAGGCCTCGGGAGTTTTTGCTTGTATTTTAACTTGCTCATTGCTTATGAGCTTTAAGTCGTACAGACTTGGAGCAATTTCGGATAAAAGCTTCATTAGGGGGGTAATGTTGCTTTCTTTATCAACGAAGATTGGTGGGGGCTTGGGATTATTTTCTTTGGGCTTTGGGTCTTCATCGTCTTCTATTTCAAGAGATGAAAATCTATTTTCTTTAGACTGGGATTCGCCTAGCCAGTATTTATCAAGTTTTGCTTGTTTTTTGGTATTTGATGGCTTACCTGGGCTTTCTCGGGGCCTTTTTTCGGGTTCTACTGTGGTCCATTCCTTACCTGGGGTAGGTTTATCATTTGAGGCTTGCTGTTGGTACAGTAATTGTAATTGCTTTTGAAGTAGCTCAATTTGATCATGGATATTTGGATTTTTACTACTGGCCGAGGTGGGGCATTGTGAGCTCCACGAATTTGGTGACTGTCTTGAGATCGTCAGTTGTTGTTGCTGTTTCTGTTCTTCTTTTCCGGTTGTTGCTGTTGCTTTTCCTGTTGTGTCTGTGATTTTTGCGGTGTTTCGGGCTGTAGAGGAAGTTAGGATTCTTGTTGCTGTTGTGACCTTTGTTGTCTATGCTGTTGTTGTTGTGGCTGAGAAGATTCCTGCCCTCCCTCTTTGGGAGGGGTACGATTTCAGGGCATTTTGAAACTGGGTGTTTTTGGGGTATTTTTATCTTTTATTTTTTAAATATAAATATACTATGGCAACCCTGAAATAGTGTCAATACTTAGAAGTGCCCAAAACATAGCAGAGTTTTAGGCTGTCTGTAGATCTACTACTGTTTTGTTGCTAGCACTTTTGTTTGTTTCTTTTCAGCTCGGCGGAGTCTCATTTGAGAATTTATCACTCGCGCAGGTACAAATTTTTAATTTTAAATATCAAGCTCCACTTTCACTCAGAACTTTTAAAGCACTCCTTAGTGTCAATTGTTGTTAAATATTCACTGTATTATTTTCTTGTCTTTTACTGTTTTTTGGCTTGATTTATCACTTTGTTGCACTATGTGAAATTTCACGTCCACTCGGTAGGGTTACCTTTATGTCTGTTTGAAAATGATAACTTTCTTTTTAAAATTTATGCCAAGTATGCACTGGTAGGCATTTCATGTATACGTACATATATGTAGATATGTATATTCGTGTACATACATACCTATATACATATATACATATAAAAAAATGATTGAATTCCATAAATAGGGCGATAAGAAGAAAGGAGTAGTCCACTTGCAAGGTGCGCTAGGTAAAATTTTTTCGACTTTTAGTTTTTGGTGGGTAACGTATTAGTTTTTAAAGTAGTTTCATGTCCACTAACAACACAGTGCAAACTCTTTCTACATTCTGAAAAAATAGCATTAAATGTTAACTACTCTTGCAAAAGTCGCTATCCTACTTATTTATAAACTTTCAAAAGTCTCCATCTTCTGATAAACTTAGAAAACTGCTTTAGGTCGTATAGACTGTTAATTTTATGTTATGTTATAATGTTATTAGGCTCTTACTTATCCAAATTTTCAGGTAATAAAAAAAGATTCACGGCACACCCGCATTCTGTAATCCGAATCTTCGTAGTTACGAATTCGTAGTTCCGTTCCGTTCCGTGCTGTAATCCGATCGTAACTATCAACGGCACTGCCAGCTAAAAGCACGAAATTCGAAGTTCTTAATCAGCTGCTTTGACATAAACAAATTAAAATAAATATAATCGCAAGTGTATAGTGAAATTAAAAAAAAAAAATAGTCGTTATTTGAAAAGATTTTCCTTAATTAAGTAGAATACAATGGAATCAGTGGCCGGAGCACTTTTGTCTCAGGAGGCTGCAGCTAACAGTTGCATTAATATACAAAGGAGATTGCTAGTAGTTCTGATCCATTTGGCTTGTGAAAAATTTCCGCATCAACAAACACGCATTTAAAATCGTTTTAATAATTATGGAGGAAGAGCTTGGGCGAAGTGTAAAATCATCATCGGTACATTGATGGCAGTTTTGAGGCTTTTCGCTGAAGGAAGCTACCAACATGGTGTTGGGGAAAGATTTTGATGTGAGGTTGGCGCAATCCACGTTCTCTAAAACATTAACAAAAACTTTAAACATCTTGCAAAGCCTCGAGCAATGTCCGACTTTTTGCTCATGCATTCCACCATTTTTTCGCATTGCGACCGATTTGATGTGATCTTCGACCTGATATGTTGGAAATATTTAATAATAATCCAATTTTTTTCTATTTACACTTTAACTTACATATTTTTGCCTTTACACACTTTATTTTATTGCTATTTTAAAAGAATTTGCTTCGCTCCGACACCAGTTGCTCTGCGTACAAAATTTCCGACAAATACATAAAAATGACAGCTACGTCGGATTCGGGCATACCAACATTACGAATTTCGAAGATGCCCTCCGAAATTTGAAATTACGATACGACACCGCGGATTTCAGCATATCAATTTTACGATTCGTAGCAAAATCGAATCTACGACGGATTACAGCATAGGGGTGTCAATTTAGATGTTACTTGTTGTCATAGTCGTTTCTTTTTACAACGCTTTTATCAACTTGCAATGTTGTATGTCCAGACAACCATACTATAAATATAGCAAAGGTATTTATGGCAAACCTAATCTAGATATCAACCTCGTCGTAGGTATCATATCAAAGACATACAATTACAAAAACTCGTAGAGATAGATGTCGCCCGCCAGAAGAAGTTTAAAATATGCACTACATACGCTACAGCGGAAATGGACGACACGCCATTTCTTTAAATGAAATTAATTACTGCTATATGTATGTATGTACATAATTAGGCATATACTAAATATGAGCAAACAACATTTTGCTTGCATAGTCTTCTGTTCTCTTTTCACTGCAAGTTGAATTATTTTAGTATCTATTGCAAAATTTTATACAGACAAGACTAAAAAGTATAAAATAAATTTAAAAAAACTGTTTAATGTACCACGCTTTTATAAATGGACTAAAATTAGAAAATAATATTTCTCAGTCCCATAGAACTTGTTTTGATAACTTTTGATTTTGAAATTTTAGCAAAAGTCATTATAGACAATTTATGAGATTGAAAATGAAAAGCGTGGGGCGCATGTAATAGGCCTGATTTGAAATTGAAGAGTAATATA
>NW_016158361.1:27648-34946 GCF_001687245.7 Rhagoletis zephyria | reverse complement strand
TTTCATATAACGGCAAATTTAGAAACCGCGAAAAATGTGCTTCTGCGGCGACTAATGAAACCATTCCGCACCAGTTTTCAAGACTGCAAAAATGGACTTAAAATGGGCGTTTCTCACCCTAATTGTAATGTATGTAAATACTTATATGTTTGAAACTACTATTAACTTGTCGAACGATTCCTAATCTTTGACAATACATTCATTTACCACGATCTTGAAAACTGACCAAATCGGCGTGACCAAGTACATGGTCATTTTAATATTATATAAACATTAAAAGGTTTGAAATAAATCTCGTCTCACTTTTTTGTATTTTTCACTTGGTTGCTGAAGTAATGAAGAATTGAAAATTCATAAGGGAAAATTATAGTTTTCTTATTTTTTATTTTAATACCTTGACAATTTGTAGACTTATTGAAAAATGATAAATGCATGTGAGGTACTAAATTTAATAACCCTTAATTTGATATATCTTCCTGTTTATAACAATTAACGCATTCCATAGATATTACAAGCCAAAGTTTCATTTTCAAAATTCATACACTTTGATTCAATTGCGCGGGCTAAAGATAAGTTTTAAATTAATTTTTCGTAGCCAATAACAATTGGCTGAGACCTAAGACATCATAATATTACTATTACAATGCGGTCAAATGACTTTTATTTTCCCCCATACAAAATCGACCCAGCCTAATGTGGGTATATTAATAACGACCGCTTAAAATCGATCTCAAATTGGTACTTTCGCTGTGTTTAGGTTTTTCTTCACAGCGGTCGTCCCTCGGCAGGCAATGACAAACCTCCGAGTGTATTTCTGCCATGAACAGCTTCTCATAAAAATACAATCGCCGTTCGGAGTCGGCGTAAAACTGTAGGTCCCTCCGCTTTGTGTGACAATCAAGGCGCACGCCGCAAGTTTGAGGAGAAGCTCGGCCAAACACTAACATATGTGTAAGCGCCAATCTATTATTATTATTATGTTATGTATGTAGTTTGAATATTGTCAATTAAATCTAATGCTTTGTATTGCATGCGCTCCACGTTTTTACAACGCTTTTATCAACTTGCAATGTTGTACGTCTAGACCGCTTTGAATGTTGTATGTCCAGACCACCATTTATACTAGCTGCATTTTTTTGTAAGCGAGCGAGAAAAGAACGCTCAACTCGGGTAAAATTTCTTTTTAGCTACTTAAGCAACCCTGTTTGTAGCTATCAATAAATTGTGATTAGTTTAACGGGATTTAGATACAAAAAGCAATTTAAATGAGTAATTATATGTTTATACTAAATGTGAGCAAACAACATTGTGCTTGTATAGTTTTCTGTTCTCTTTCACTGCAAGTTCAATTATTTTAATACCTATTGCAAAATTTTGTACGGACAAGACTAAAAAGTAGAAAACAAACAAAATAAAATAAAAACTTTTTAATATACAACGCTTTTATAAATGGACTAAAAAGTAGAAATTTATGTTTCTCAGTCCCACAGAATTTGTTTTGATAACTTTTGATTTTGAAATTTTAGCAAAAGTCATTATAAACAATTAATGACATTGAAAATGAAAAGCGTGGGGCGCATGTAATACACTTGAATTGATATGAAAAGTAACATATGTATGTATGTGGGCATATGAATAACGACCGCTTAAAATCGATCTCAAATTTGTATTTTCGCTGTAGAATGTTATGTAGTTTGACTATTGTTAATGAAATCGAATGCTTTGTACTGCATGCGCTCCACGTTTTTCATTTTCAATGTCATTAATTGTTTATAATGACTTTTGCTAAAATTTCAAAATCAAAAGTTATCAAAACAAATTCTGTGGGACTGAGAAATATCTACTTTTCTTCTATTTTACTTTTTAGTCCATTTATAAAAGCGTTGTATTTAAAAAGTTTTTTTTGCAATATTTCGTTTATTTAATCAATTTAACTGAGTTACAATTTTAAGCAATAGATATTAAAATAATTCAACGATATTAATAGAAAGGTGCACACACATGCATTTACATATGTATGTACATACAAACGAGCACCAATTAATNAGTTTAATACCTACTGTTGCTTACTAAGTGAATAGTAAAAACTTATATCTTTTAAAAAATAATTTTATTGTGTTTCAAACCAGGGAAAAAATGTGAATGAAAGTTTTTCAAAAATTGACAAATTAAAAAATTTTTACAAAAGTATTAGACTAAAAAATTGTAAAACAAGTGGAGGTCCCACATAGCTCCCCTCTAAGAAACTGCAAAGAAAAAATAATAAACATTTAAAGTCCATTTGATTGAAAAACTGGTTTCAAACGGTCTATAGAAATATTTTCAATTGTATCTTTAACTGAGATTTTGAAGTATTTAGGGAATCGATCGTGGACTGCATATGGTCCTGAATATTTAAAATTCAAAGATGACCGACCAGTATCATCAGACATGTGTGCATGTATTCAAGTCTTTGCTAATAAAAACTGTCTTGCTGGAATGTGCCGATGTTGGAACAGGTTGTAAATTTTTTATAATCGCTTCTAAAGTTGAAACGAAACTTGTAGGGTCTCCAATTGGTTGTGGTTGAAAGAAATCTGGAAGTTGAATAGCTTCCCCATATATAAGTTCAGCAGAAGTAGTTTTCAGATCTTCCTTTAAGGAAGTACGAATTCCTAAAAGCACAGAATTAAGCGTTGAACTCCATTGCAAATTTTCATTACAAATTAATCCAGTCTTTAAAGTGCGGTGGAAACGTTCAACTAAACCATTGGATTGTGGGTGAAACGCTGTGGTGATATTATGTCTTGCTCCAAGAAACTTCGCGAGATCACGAACAAGTGATGATACAAATTGACGTCCTCTATCAGAAATAAGTATATTTGGGCATCCAAAACGACAAACCCAAAAGTCATAAAACGTTTTGCAAACTGTTTCAGCTTTAATATTCATTATAGGAAATGCTTCCGGCCATCGACTAAATCGGTCGATACAAGTGAGCAAACAACTATAGCCTTCAGATATTGTTAATGGACCAACCAAGTCGAAATGAAGTTCTTTAAAACAACCACTGCTTACAGGAAATTTACCTAGTGGACTTGAAATGTGCTTTGAAATTTTTGATTTTTGACACGGGATACACCATCTAGTCCATTCCACTACATCCTTATTCATTGAAGGCCAGAAAAATTTCTTCGTGATTAGCTTTTTAGAAGAACGAATGCCAGGATGTGATAAATGATGATATTTTTGAAAATCACTTTGCGAAATTTAAGTGGTACAAACGGTCGTGCTACACCTGATGGATTCGACCCTGGATAGAGCGTCAGCGACAACGTTATCAACGCCAGATATATGAACAATATTTGTTGAAAATTGTGAAATAAAATCCAGTTGTCTACATTGACGTGGAGATGCTTTATTTAAATTTTTGTCCTTCCAAGAAATAGCGAAAGTATTTTACTGCGGAGTAGATTGCAAGCAATTCCCGATCATAAGTACTATAATTTAATTGAGCGTGGGAAAGCTTTTTAGAATAAAATCCTAGAGGTTGCCAGTCACCATTAACGTATTGCTCTAGCGACGCCCCCATGCCAAAGTTGCTAGCATCCACTTTAAGTGCAAGGACGACATCTGGTAGAGGAAAAGCAAGAATTGTAGCTTGGGATACTTCGTTTCGAAAGCAGAAACGGTTTCTGTATTCCAAGAAATAAGTCGCATGTCATTCTTCTTTGCCCCAATCAACAAATTATTTAAAGGTGCTTGAGATTTTGCTCCATATGGTAGGCATTTCGATAAAAATTAACCAATGCTAAAAATTTTCTTAAATCCTTGGTTGTTGAAGGTTTTGTATAATCCACAATTGCGCTTACTTTCTTTTGCATTGGACCAATACCAGAAGCGGTAATTTTGTGTCCCAAAAAGTTAAGTTCTGATACTCCCAGTTCACATTTTCCAGCGTTGACAACTATACCATACGTTTTAAATCGATCGAATAGTTGCCTGATGTGCTTCCAGTGCTGATCAGAATCGGACGAAAAAACCAAAACATCATCAAGATAAACCACAACAAAATCAAGACCTCTGACAACTTCATCCATGAGACGCTGGGAGGTCTGAGCCGCATTACATAACCCAAAGGGCATTCTCACAAACTCGAACAGACCGCATGGTGTTATAACTGCGGTTTTAGGGATATCTTCAGGATTTACTGGGATCTGGTAATACGCTTTCATAAGATCAAATTTTGAAAATATTTTAGCACCTGCCATTTCCATAGTAAAATGGTATCGGATACTTATCCGACACAGTAATTTTATTTAGTGCTCGGTAATCACCGCATGGTCTCCAAGTGCCATCGGCTTTTGGTACCATGTGCAGTGGGTTAGCCCAATTACTGCTGCTTGGGCGAATGATTCCGTTGTCCAAAAGATATTGAAANGTGGGTTAGCCCAATTACTGCTGCTTGGGCGAATGATTCCGTTGTCAAAAAGATATTGATATTTGGCTTTAGCTATAGCAAGTTTTTGCGGATCTAATCTTCTTGGGCGAGCCTTTACAGTGCTACCAGAAACTGTGATATGATGGACGACTTGATGCTTGCATTCGGTAGAAAACGTTTGAGCAGAATACAATTCAGGATATTCTTTAAAAAGTTCATGAAATTTACTTTCTCCTGATATAGCTTTGATGCAAAGATCCTTTCCTTTCAAAAAACTAACAGGTGTGTTTAAAAACGTTAAACCATCAACGAGTATTTTCCTTCTCAGGTCTGGTAACAGGTGAAAATATCGCAAAAAATCAGCACCTATGATTGGTCTTGATACATCTGCCAAAATGAATTTCCATCTGTAGTTTCGCCGAAGGCCCAGAGCAAGTTCTAATAATTTTTCACCGTAAGTAGGGATACGAGTGTTGTTAGCAGCGTAAAGAACGAGTTTGCTGGATTTTTTTGAAGACTTGCATGGAAAAACTGAAAGTTCAGCTCCTGAGTCAATCAAAAATTTTACTTTCGTCTTACGCTCAGTGATGAATAATCGACCAGATGCATTACCGTCGTCATGAGTGGTCGAAACTTCTGACAAGGGCGGAGTTAGTTTTTTGAATTTTTGAAAGCGCACGGCTGTAAGCATAGCCCTGAATCTTTGCGGGTTCCTGATGTTGNGTTTTTTGAATTTTTGAAATCGCACGGCTGTAAACACTTTGTTGCCTTCTCAGCAAAACGCCAGTGATACCAGCATAGCCCTGAATCTTTGCGGTTTCGTGATTTTGAACGAGATTGTGATGAACGATGTCTGGATGAATTAACACGATGAGAAGCGCGGGTTCGGTTGTCGATCGCTTCTATCCTCAAATGATTGAGTCTAATTTTGATGATAAATCGGGTAATTCGGAAAGAGACGATGCGAACGATGCGGGACGAGGCGAAACGGATCGCACATTTTTTTTGCCCAATTCAGGAATGGACATCGAAGTAGGAGAAAATTGTTCAAAAATTTTATCTGCCAAGTTCGATAATTTGTCCAATTGAGTAGCTTCTGTGACCTCGAGGATACACTTGACTTTTTCCGGAAGTCTTTCCAAAAATAACATTCTCAAAACATTATCACTGACCTTAGATCCTTCCAAAGACTTCATGCGGTGCATAAGATGCGACGGCTTTTGTTCACCCAACTCTAAGTTGTTTAACAGCTGCTTCAGCTGACTCTCCTCGGATTCTGTAAAATGTTGAATGATTCTTGTTTTCATCGCTCCATAACGTCCATGTGCTGAAGGACTCTTGACGATATCTTTCACTACGTAAAAAATCGACGGATCAAGATGGCTCAGCAGATATTCAAATTTTGTTGAATCTTGGCTTATGCCAGCAAGATTGAAACTGGATTCAATTTGTAAAAACCAGATTTCTGGCTCTTCTTGCCAGAAAGGTGGCAGCTTCGGGATGCGTGCCGAAAAAAATTCTCCGGGCAACATGCTACTCTCCATTGAAGTTCCCGAAAAAGACGATGGTATTACGCTGGATGCTGTAGGCATCGTCAGCAAGGGATGTGAACCGGATGCAGCGGCTACCGGCTGATTGTTGTTTCCAGCATTGTCTTCACGAGTAACCAATGGCATTTTCAAAAATCGGGGTCACCAATTGTTGCTTACTAAGTGAATAGTAAAAACTTATATCTTTTAAAAAATAATTTTATTTTGTTTCAAACCAGGGAAAAAATGTGAATGAAAGTTTTTCAAAAATTGACAAATTAAAAAATCTTTACAAAAGTATTCTTAGATTAAAAAATTTTAAAACAAGTGGAGGTCACACACCCACATTGCAATATTTCATTTATTTTATCAATTTAACTGAGTTAAAGTTTTCAAATAGTTTGCAACCCTACTCAAAAATATTTCCAGCAGTCATTTTTTTAAACCTCTTTAATCTTATACCTATACTAGCTATACCCTGCCACGCTTTGCTGTGGCATAATCCTGTTACATGTGTGATAAAATATTAACAAAACGAAGCATTCGTTTCATATGAGTTTGGTTTTGAAATAAGTACAAACATATCTGGTTTGCCGAGACGGGAACACGCAACATCTGAGAACAAATCCGCATCTCAATCTAAACCACACTTTTGCAAAGGTTAACCTTGAGCATTATTGATTGTGATTCCGAATGCCAATCGAATTGGAAATTGCAATATTTTAAATCGAAATGGTATATCGGTCGGAATCATGGGAATTATTCACCTTTGGAAGGCCACGTAAAAATCTTTACTTACACTACGTTCTTCATCAATCTCTTAACTGCGAGTCGCGTACCGTTGCAGAGTTTTGGCTGATTAAAATTCCGCAACGTGATAATTGGCACACCTATTTTCAATTCAGTATGTGGGGTCATCCCTGGAAGATCAATCGAGTTTAAAATTCCGTTGGATAATTAACTGATTCTTTTTCTACAACGGTGTTTATCGACTGCACTGAAAATAAAATCTGCGTAAATATAACGAAAACTTGCGTAAATTTTACGAAATTTTTCGTCATTTTGAGCCACGAAAGTTTTCGTTGATTGTACAAAACCGTTTTCGTACATACTACGAAAATATGAGGCATCAGATTTTTAGTACATTTTACGAATATATTCGTACAATTTACTAAAGAATTTAGTACTATTTACTAAAGAATTTCGTACTATTTACTAAGGAATTTCGTACTATTTACTAAGGAATTTCGTACTATTTACTAAAAAATTCGTACTATTTCTTTATTTTTTACGTAATTTTTGTAAAATGCACAGAAATAATTCGTATTTTTAACGAAATTACTTTCGTA
>NW_016158361.1:13359-27623 GCF_001687245.7 Rhagoletis zephyria | reverse complement strand
ATTCATGAGTGAAAGGGTCTCCGTTGGTCTTGTCAAAAATGTAGATCAACCGAAGTTGATTTATTTAAATTCCTGCCTAAAGAATCCACAAATGGATTTTCTCAGACCGGGAAGGATCTGTTGTATTGACTTCAAATCGTTATGAGAGAGGGAGTAGGGATGTACCAACAAGAATATACAACAACTACTGCAGCAGGCTGAACTCCTACTTGAGTAGGTTGAATGAGGATGTGCCGAATGAGTGTCCGGCATGCGGAGAGACCCCACATGACTCGAAACATCTCTTCGCATGCCCGGAAAACCCGACAACTCTAACGGCCTTGTTCCTGGGGACAAACCCCACAGAAGCTGCACGCTTCCTAGGGTTGCCGTTAGTGGAACTTGACGACAACGACTGAGATACCAACCATCCTGGGCGGGGTTGTTGTAGCCGCTACAACAACAACAACAACAACAACAACAACAACAAAAGAATGAAAGTCGTTAGAACTTGGAAATATAGCGATGGCTGAAATAAAAAGTGTTACACCATGTTACAGTTTTGCTCGTCACTGTATTTCCGACATTCCGAGCATGGTTATAGACTAAAATATGAATATGTCATGGGGGCGTCGCACCTCCCATACAAACTGAATTTTTCAGACTGCATATGAAGAGGAGTTTGCAGTAGAATACTAGAACTTGGTATGGAGATAGTATATGAAATCAATCCTATACTATGTAGAAAAGTGGCAGTTATTGGAAAAGGGCGCGTCGTCCTCCTTTACATACTGAAACTTATATAATACATATTTCTGCTGGGATTTATAGATCATACAAGTGGAACTATCGTACAGAATATCTGTAGAGGTATTTGAGGAAGGATACGGAAATTATTTGTGGAGATTTATGTTAGCAATACTTTACTGTAAGCGAAAGAAAGTGAGTTAGTGGAAAAGAGCTTTCTCGTAGTTGAGAATAGTCTTGCAATTACGTATAACGATAAAATGTTAAAAATCTGGCCTGTGTGTGACATGATGATTCAGAGTTTTTGCCAAAAACGTCAGGTAGTTTCTGAAACAATTTTCTTGAACTGTATATATATTTATTTCTTAACATTTCGATTATATTTTGCTGCTAAAAATGGGTGATAGCAAGTTATGAAGGTTATTACTAAGTCTTTGACATATATTGTGGGAAAATCATTGGAAGCTCATGGGATCATCTTGGATATAGAGTTGTCAAATCGCTGTTATCAAAAATTTTAGGTGTTTATATTCGTAGTAAGAAATGGTGGTGGGTTATGAATCTCGACGTACATGCTTGATATGAGTGTATCTAACCGGTGGAGTCGACATGTTTTGTCGAGCGAAGATTCTTTTCCACCAATTAGCTATTAGAAGACACATTGTTCGAATAAAGCTACGCATCCGGTTCTATTAAACCCAAGGCATAACGGATAGTTGCCAGACTAGTTGCCTAAGCAGCTAAAGTGTGTTCTGTGTCATGAGGTTATAATATGGCAATGTACAGGATGCAAAAAAAACGTTATGCCTTGTCAAGTAATATTTTAAAAATTAACACACATAAGTGCCCGCTGTACTTAAAAAAGTACACTCCCTGTAGTTAACTTTTGAGCTTTTTTCGTTAATTTTAATTCCTTAGTTTGTTTAAAATGGATTTTATGATCACATAAATAAAATTAGATATAATAAAATTCCAACCGTTTTTGTTTGAGCGTAAATGGGTTAATACCAAAAGATTTGAACTGGAGCTACCGCCACCGTTTGCTTCGAGGAATTACACCACCCCAGGTTTAATTCTTCTTTACTAGCGCACATAAATTTATAGCTGGACAATATACTCAACTAAAACAGGTTGCAGAATAAATTCGATTTAATTTTTGAAGCCCATAGCCTTAAAATTTCTCACCTGTAATAACTGCGATGTTCACCTAAATATCTTCGGAATAAAATCTGGTTTATTCAATTTCAAAAACCTTGAAATTCAACCGCATTAACACTTCCCAGACTAAAGTACATCTGGACATTTTTTAAATCTTTTGCAATATTTACAGCTCTTTACATTCTAACTTCTTCAGTGAAGGAATGTTTTCCTATATATTGCTAAGGTTGGGCCCATATTTTTTAAAATATATAATTACATTCGGAAATCCTTAGAACTTTGTCTTAAAATAAGAAACACACAGGTCACTAAATCAGTTTTTCCAAATTACTACTTATAAAGTAGTGATCAGTATTGGATACAATATAAAATTGTTTTACAGCCTAAGAAATCGTTAGGATCTCTAAAGACATCTTTCATATATATATTTTCAATGAAGAAAGTATCAAAAAAAGGGCTAAAAACATGAATATTTTCGCAATTAGTTAAAATATCGGCTCTTGAAATGAATATGAGAAGCGACACTCAAATTTGGAATTCAATTGGTTTGCATAATAATGTGACTATGCATGAATACATGGGCATAATCCTCTCCAGAAACACTATGTTCGTCTAAAAATATGTATTTAAATATTTACTAAACGATTTTGCGAAGGTTTGGAGGTTTTATACACATTGATATGGTGATCATGATCTAGTCCATATAATAAAGACGAATCCCCACCAGAAACTGTATAAATCGGCTATAATTCAATGAATAACGAATAAAATATTATGAATTTTGAGGCTTAACTAACTTTTTTAGTAAACATAGCTCTGGGAAGAACTGAAATCGCATATTGAGTAATAATTATAAAAAATGGAACGGCAAGAGTCTGAAATCATCATCGGTGCCTTTAAAGGATGATTTATGCCGGATTGAAAATACAAGGAAGCGAAAATTCAGTTATGAAAAAAATTTTCCCTGTACTTCGAACATTACGTAACATGAGGAAAACTGTAAAACTGAAATATTTTTATAAAAGAAAGGCAGTTTTACTCGATTTTATTGCAAATTTACTGGCCACTAGTTGAGAATCTATGATTTCAAACGAAAATAGAAAAAAGGGGTCCCCAGTGGAAATTTAAATTTTTGGTCTCATACGAAGCGCAGATCTTTCTAGAATAGTTGAAGAGTGAAAAAATGGCGAAACAACTTCAATTTATTTAAAAAAAAAATCATTTTTCTCATTGACCGCGCCATTATTTGGTTATACACTACTTTTACCAAAGGAGCCCTAATTGAGACTCCAAGAAAACCAGACAGATTTGTGGCCACACCCTTAACGCGGGAGCACCATCCATTATAGCAACACAATCTGTTCACTTTCTTTTAACACAAATCATTAAAATAATCCAAATATTTACCTTTTAGACGCTCGAATAACAATTAACTGAACAACTTAATTCAATAAGACACTCACCTGGCTCATTATATTTTTGTCGCAGCACACCTCTTTCTTTTAAAGCAGACATTAAACATACAATAATATTTAATTATTATTTAATTTTTTTAAAAAATTTGCACTTCAAATCTAAATATTAGAAATGGAAATTTTTTTCTCCAACGCAGCACAAAATTTCACGTCGTTCACGTCTCCCATTCACAAGTCATATCTCGAAAATCGCCATTTTGTCTTTTCGTAATTGTAATCAGTGTTGCCAATTATCAACGACAAATTCGAACTTCGAATTTTCAACCCGGGTCGAAGGGAGAGGTTTTGCAGCACCTAACGTTGATATATGGTGTTGAAAACTGAAACAATTTTTTATGTCCATCGCAGATTTTTTCTAATTTTCTACACTGGTATGACATCCACAGTTGCCAAATAAACGCATTTCATTGGACTCGAAAATGGTTAAACTTTATTTCCTCTCCTTTGGTGTATTTATAATTTTCTTGCACTACAATACCAATTCAATCATTCTACCACAATTGCTGCTTATGTTCGGGTACCACAAGCAGCCATTTTGAAAATCATTCGATGAAGAATTTCGAAAATTATAGTTCAGTGGAATACCCTTGATAATTAGTTGTGTTCTTTTACAAATTATCCAGTTACTTGCCAGTAACTCTCCAGTAACTTAATATCTGAGAATTCGCTCTCATAGCAAAAAGAGTACAAGAACGCAAAACCAGTAATAATTTGCAATTTTACGAACAGTTGATTAATTTCTTGTTTATTCGCAGCTAGTTTCTAATAAAACAATATATATTATATTTAAATAGGTTTATTTTGTCAATTTCAACTATAAAAACCCCATAAACATTTCTTTTATTAGTTTCAATTGCACCCAGCAAAATGCGATCAGCTGCTTTTCTCACTTGCAAGTTCTTACTAGTAAAAATTTATGCAGTAAAAACTAGCAACTTCTCCTCAAAATGGCATGTCACTTTGCGCTCCCAATTTCTCCTTACAAGTTTTTTGGGTACAAGAACACCAAAACGTGATAGTTAGTAAAAACTAGTACACACTCTCGCGTACAAGAACGCTACTATTTGCGAAAACATCGAGGGTTGCAATGTTCTGTACTTGTTTTTATCATAGGCTTTGTTTCTTTTCTTTTCTAGCAGATAATTATCAGCAAGAAGAAGAACGGGAAAATGGTAAACGCAAAACTAGCAGAAACTAGCAAGTAAACAGATGGTGGATGTATTTGACTATTGAAAATATTTGGCGCGAATTTTCGTTTATTCATTTTGACAGCTGCTAGTTTCTGCTAGTAAAAATTTTACTAGCACAAATTAGCAGGAGAGCCAAAAAAAGAAGAGCACAAGAACGAGAGAGCTGCTAGTTTTTTGGGTTAAGAAACGCTTTCCAGCAGATATTAGTGATAATTATCTGATAAGAAACAAAGCTATGAACGAACGACATGTATTTTTGGTTCCTGTGTTTTTATAGCATAGAGAAGGGTGTTCACACGACACGCAGCTTGGCCTTTTTAAATTCGTTTAATTACCCAGAAAAAAATTCAAATTACCCACAAATCCCCACAAACATTTTTAAATTCCCCGCAAATTCTCCAGAAACGAAATACAAATTTTTAAGTTTAGTTTCCTTCACAAAGCTGTATTATTCTTTAAGATATATAATAGGGGTCTTCCCTTAAACACGTAAAAGCCTCGCAAAGCTTGTAAATTTGCGAGCCTCGTAAAAGAACTGTCAAAGTTTGTATGGAGGTCTATTAACGAGCCCCTCGTAAATTTACGAGGCAAATTTAATGTGCAAACGACCTCGTAAACTTCAGTGTTGCCGAGGAGCCGAAATTTTTATAATAAAATGAATGTTAAAAAGATTAGAAGATAAAATCATTCTCTCATCTAACTTTTTTCAGACGTTTGCAAACATTTTAAAATCATATAAAATTGAAAATAAAAAAGTTTAATTTCCACAATTGTTGCTGCTTGAGATTAAAAATGAGAATGTGTGTGTGAGCTTGATTTCGAATTTTAAAATTATATTGCTGGCAAACGTCAGACTGCTTCTCGATGACTTTACCTTGTAATGTTTTTATCCTGATGAAATGTATGATAAAATAATGAAAATAAATGAAAAAAATAATACTTACGCTAATAAAATGGATGCATTTCATCCACTAAGGGCCGGGTACTCAATGTCTGGTTAACACTAATCTCCGGTTAAACATCGTTATCGACGTTATCGGCTCTCTGTTGTATGCATGGAGTCGAAGACGTCGATAACGATGTTTAACCGCAGATTAGTGTTAACCAGACATTGAGTAACCGGCCCTAACTGTATTGACCTAGGTTTTCTGCTAATTTTCGGCATTTTTAAGTGATAGAGTTAGGGCAGGTTACTCAATGTCTGGTTAACACTAATCTCCGGTAAAACATCGTTATCGACGTTACCGACTCCATGTTATATGCATCTGGTTCTCTGTTGTATGCATGGAGTCGAAGACGTCGATAACGATGTTTAACCGCAGATTAGTGTTAACCAGACATTGAGTAACCGGCCCTAACTGTATTGACCTGGGTTTTCTGCTAATTTTCGGCATTTTTAAGTGATAGAGTTAGGGCCGGTTACTCAATGTCTGGTTAACACTAATCTCCGGTAAAACATCGTTATCGACGTTACCGACTCCATGTTATATGCATGGAGCCGAACACGTCGATAATGTTGTTTAAACGGAGATTAGTGTTAAACATATATTGAGTAAACGGCCCTTAATATGGCGGGTTGTTATGGAAAAATTGCTTCACAAAATCCTGGTTGATTTGTCAAGCAGTCACTTTATGGGCTGTTTTTGCTTACGCGTAAAAGCACATTTAGCGAATTTAGCTCTAAATGCCACTCTAAAGGTACATTTATCCATACAAAATTCGTCACCTAAATGCACCTCCATTTCTGCATTAAGGGCCGGTTACTCAATGTCTGGTTAACACTAATCTGCGGTTAAACATCGTTATCGACGTTACCGACTCCCTGTTGTATGCATGGAGTCGAAGACGTCGATAACGATGTTTAACCGCAGATTAGTGTTAACCAGACATTGAGTAACCGGCCCTAAGGCTGTGTGCGAGTACGTCTAAGGGCCGGCTACTCACTGTATGGTTAACGCTAATCCTCGGTTAAAAATAGTTATCGACGTTACCGACTTCCTGTTGTATGCATGGAGTTGTAGACGTCGATAACGATGTTTAACCGCAGATTAGTGTTAACCAGACATTGAGTAACCGGCCCTAAATTGCTACCTAAATAGAGAAAAATCCTAAATCACTGGAAAGTGTCGGTAATGCAGTGAATAGGAACAGTTTAGATTTTGTCCGAGCATACTTTTCAACCAAAATTGAACTGTGAAATATAAAAGGGCGCACGATTATTTACTACACTTTCTACTACGGTTCTCTAAAGTTTTTTTGTGAAAAAATAGCACAAGGCAACCCAGGTTTGCAACAGAAATATATGCCCGCTCCACTATTTCTTGAGGAAAAAGTGAGGCAACAGGCTGTGAAGTATCAAAAAATGTCAAAATTCCTTGGACACACACGCGAAATAATAGCAATTTTTTCTTGACCGTTTTCTTGAGAGCTGCATACAGGGCTTAATCGATACAGCTATGATATTTTTACACGAAATAGAAGAAGACGTAGCGATAATTTCTGCATACTCATCTCAAAATTTGTATTTTTTGGATTATGACACTACTAAAGTAAATGAGCGATGTGTATATGTTTATTTGCCTCCACTTGGTCCGAAGATTCCCACAATTCTCTCTTACTCATATCTATTTAAGAGTTTGACCAACCATCTCTTCGATGACAGGCAAAAGCCCTGGTGCAAACAAAATCCCGTACCCCGTTCTAAAAAATCATCCGTATCCCATCAAACATAGAGTCATTAAATTCCATAACTACATTTTATTTCAAGGGTTATATCATCAAGAGTGGGAAACTGCTATTATTATTCCCATTGCCAAACTAAATACGCTAATGATATTTTAATTTTTTCTAACAGGCTAACCTAATATTCACGCACGCCGCCAATTTATTGTCAAAAATTTCTCATGCACATGCAACTTGTATGAGATCAACCGAAATTGAACGGCGTGCGTATGAAGCTAACTCAATTTCCAATTTTTGTTCTGCGTGACATTTTGATTTGACGTTTCGCTCAATGAAATCAAATGCAAACGAATGCAAGTCAATTTCGGGTGACGCAAAAAAACAAATTCGACGGCATGCGTACCAAAACGCAAGCCGCGAATATTAGGTTAGCCTGTTAATGGCAGGAGTGCCGCTCTGTTAAAATGATGAGATCTGTATCGTTTCGATACTCAAAAATGATTGTCTTTTATTTCAACTTTCATTTGTTTATATAGCTTAAAAATACAATACAAACTCTAAGTTCAATATACTTAATTGACCTACTTAATTTCTACTATTGCTCATAATGATTTATGGTAGTCATGTGCAATGTGATTCCTCACTATTAACACTCAAAAAACTTTTGGTGACACATTGTACATATTTTGTTTCGTCAGCAGTTATTTGTATATGCAAAATTGCTTGAGCACACTTTCTGTTCATAATAGCCGATCACACTCAACATGACCCAATTCTCATACTATAGCAAAAAATATAATTAATAAAAATGAACTGCTATGCATATAGCTAACACATATTGTATCAGGTACATGCACAACACCCTAATCCTTTTTTTTTTTTTAAATAATTTTACTATCTTAATGGAAAATTTATTTTTTCAGCTTATGCATTTCTGGCTTTAATTAGATTGTTATTATGTACTTCTTTTTCTTCTTCTCCAATCAATATTACACTATTTAAACCATTTTGTGATATAATCTTGTATGGACCTTTAAACGGTCTTTCTAGTTTTTTCTTATTTCCTACTTTTATATAGACATAGTCTCCAAATTTAAAATTAGATTTTTTCACATTTGTTTGTTTTCTTGCAATTTGTATTTTGCTTTCAATTAGTGTTTCTCTTACTTTTTCATGTGCATACTTCAATTTCACTTTAAATTCATTTATGTAATCATTTAGGTCATACAATTTTTCTTTATTTTGTATAATTTCACATGGTAATGCACATAATTTTCCAAATACTAGCTCAAAAGGTGTGTACTGTGTCGTTGTGTGTGGCGTGGTATTGTACGAGTACGTATGGTATGAGTATGGTAAAAGTTCCTCCCAGTCATCTTTTCCGTCCATGGTCATCAGAAAATCGTTTAAAACTCTATGATTTCTTTCTATTGAACCTAGTGTCTCATGGTGGAATGGTGTTGATGTTGATTTTTCTATTTTTAGTAACTTACAAATATTTACTAATAATTGGTTCGTGAACTCTGTGCCTAAGTTTTTTGAAACATCCATATTTCAATATGAATTTCTCCACTAATGTTTTTGCTACCGAAACTGCATCTTTTGTTACTAACGGAAAAACTTCAATAAACTTTCCTAAGTCACATTGAATGGTGAGTATGTACCTATACCCACTTGACGGTCTTAGTGGTCCAACTGTATCTATTGTTATTACTTCAAATGATGAGCTTGGAGTCTCTGTTAGTGCAAACCTTCCCTGGTGTATCTTGTAATTTTTACCTCATTACAAATTTTGCATTTATTAATATAATCTTTAACCATTTTATTCATATTCTTCCAAACGTATTTCTGCTTCAACTTACTTATACATCTTCTTATACCGCAATGTCCTCCTAACTTGCTATCATGATAGTCTTTAATCAGATTCTTCATTTCCTCCTGATTTTCTATGTTCTTCGGTGGATCGTAAATTATTATGTCTAGACAACTTTTCTTCTTATTTTCTTCCAGTTTCTTAAATATTTCCATAAACTCGTGCACCTTAATTTTCTAAAATATTTCATCTTTCTTTGATAACGCTAGCTTTGTTAAATTTGCATGTTTCGCATAGGATAATAATTTCGTCAAAATCAATTTTAACTCTGATAAAGATCCATTACTAAATCCTACATGCACTATGTCTTTTACTGCATATATTTTCTTGTCTTCGGCCTGATTTTTCTCTAGTTGCAACTTTTTTATATTCCTTGTATCTGTAATTGATATGCACTCCCAAATGTGAAGGTGATCAATCTTCACTGGTGGCATTTCTGTCGACTTTTCACTAGTTTCACTACCATCTTTTCGGATTTTATTCTTCATTGCTCTAGTCATTATATTTATATCCTTCGTAGGTACCATTTCTTTCAATTCTTCTGAGCTCAATCAATCCTTAATGTGTCTGCATTAGTATTCATTTCGCCTTGTTTGAATACTATATCGAAATCATAATCCATAAAATCTACTCTTAATCTGGTTAACTTTGATGATGGGTTCTTATGTGTAAATAAACTAACTAAAGGTCTATGATCTGTGTATACTATAAATCTTCTTACATATAAATAAGGTCTAAAATAATTAATACCCCAATGTATTCCTAAAAGTTCCTTTTCTATTACTGCTTTATTTAGCTCATGCCTGTTGAGCGACTTGCTCGCATAGGCGATTGGTTTATCTTTGCCGATTTATCCTTGCGACAAAATTGCTCCTAAAGCATAATTTGATGCGTCAGTTGTCAGTATGAATGGTTTTGAAAAATCTGGGTAGCTTAAAATCGGCGGTGTCATTAAATTCTCTTTTAAATTTTGAAATGCAACCTCACAACTGTCTGTCCAGCTGAAAATGTGATTCTTTTTTAATTGCTGGTTTAATGGTCTAGCTATTTCNTTGCTTGGATCCGTGGTCACTCCATTGGCTGTTATTAAGTGACCTAGGTAGACTACTTCCGGTCGCAAAAAATTACATTTACTCGGGTTAAGCTTCAAATTGTATTTGCGCAATCTTTTGAAAACTTGCACTAAATTTATATTGTGCTCTTTAAGACTTGCACCGAAAATAAAGATATCATCTACATGCAAGAGTGCAGATGCTTGCAATCCACTCAATGCAATTGATAACATCCTTTGGAAGCTATTTGTTGAAATTTTTAAGCCAAATCGTAAACGCTTGAAATGGAAATGACCATTCTCTGTTGAGAAAGCTGTTAACGGTCTCGATTTCGAATGCAATGGAATCTGGTGAAAAGAACTTGTCATATCTAGTGTGGAAAAATATCTTGCTTTTCCAAGCTGGTCAAGTATATCTTCAAGTCTTGGCAAGGGAAATTTGTCATCCACAATCTTTTTGTTAAGTGACCTAAAGTCTACTACTAATCTCCACTTTTTCAAATCCCCAGTGCTTGTCTTTGGCACAATCAATAGTGGTGAATTATATGGACTGACGGATGGCTCAATAATATCGTCGTCAAGCAAATCTTGAACCTGCTTATTAATCTCCTGAAAATTAGCGTGTGGCAACCTATAATTTTTTAGATATACTGGTGATTTATCAGCTGTTGTTATCTTCTGCTCATAAAAATTATTTGTTGTCAATTTTTCTCCATCTAAATGAAAGATGTCTTGGAATTCTTTACAAATCCTTGAAACCTCGATTGTTGCTTCTTCGTCTAAATTGTCAAATTGTATCTCTTCTTTAACCCTTTTAAATCTGTCTTCATCCACTAAATTCCTACAATGTAGTATATCATAACACCTTATTGGTTCAACACCCAAAGCTATACGTTCTAGTATCACTTCTTTATCTGAAGTATTTAAAAATTTCACGTGTTTATACCCATCTGCTGGAATTATTGTGGATGCTACAAAAACTCATTTTCTAAGTTCTTTACCTAATACTACACAGTCTTCTTCTATAGCAATTTCTATGGGCGCTATTACTTCTGAACGGGCTGGTATTCTTACATTCATAACTGTTTTTAATTTCATGTTCATGGGCAATATAATATCTTCCTCTTCTTCTGTTGTTGTTAGTGTATATGTTTCATAGTCTATCTTACAGTTGTACTTACTTAAAAAGTCTCTTCCTAATATCCCATCGACAACTAAATTTATATTCTCATTAATGACATGAAATTTATGTTCAACCACTTTATTTTCTAATAGTAACTTAATGTTCACTGTGCCCATGGAACTTGTTGTATTATTCGTTATTCCATTGAACTCACAAAATTCCTCACTGTTTATTTTATTTAAAAATCTTGCATTATACTTCACTAATGATGCATCTGCTCCAGTGTCCACTAAAAACATTAATCCTGAATCATCGTGATTAGGGCCATCTAACTTAATAGTTACAAAATTAGTAAATTTTTGATTAGTCGTTATACTACCTTCTTTGTGCATACCCCGGATCTCCTGCTCCGGGGGCAACTCCGTTTCCCGAGTTACCTTGCCGGTTTCCATTATTACTATAACCACCTCTGCTTGTGCTACAGTTATGTCTTCCACCATTATTGTTATGATCGCTTTGACCATGGGTCGTGTATCTTCTGCCGTTATTCCTTGCATTATTGCTGCTTAGGCGCCTTCCGTAACCTGTGCTACTCTAATTTTCACTGTTTCGACCTCTGAACTGCCTATATCGATTGGAACTTCCTCTTGATCTATTCATAAACATTACGTTATTATTACCTGCAGCATGTGAGCTTTGCACACTTGCTTTTGCCGCTAGTTGAATTGCTTCATTCAGTTTACTAGGTCTGGCGGCTAGGATATTGGATTTATAAGGGTTATTTAGTCCACTTTTAAATGCACCTAAAGCAATTTGCTCATTAAGCTTCACTATTATCTCTCTATTCTGTTCACCTTGTTCTGCAAACTGTATGTCATTCATTGAAGCCACTAAGTTCTCTATTTTACTAGCGAAAGCATTAACACTTAAATTTCCTTGCTGTGCTCGTGTTATTTCATGATGCAATTGTAGGGCGTTTTTATTGGATTTATAAATCTTTTGTAAAGTCTGTGCTAAACCTGTCAGTGTTGTGGGTCTATCTTCAGTTAATAACCTGTTCTTCACTTTGTCAGTTAGTTTGGTTGCTAGGATAAAATTTACTAGAACTGCATGTTGACTTTCTGCTTAAGTTTTGCCATAGAAATCTACCAATCCTAGAAATTGTGACAAACTTCTGTAATTTCCATCAAACTCTCGTACTACTTTTACAGCTGTTGCTATGTCAAAGTTAGCCATGTTTACATATTTTCCTTGCTCCTGTTCTACTTGTTCACTTTCTTCTCCTTCTATCGGTATTAAAAATTTCTTTATTTCACTTGCTAACGTCAAGAATTGTCTTTTCGCCTTTTCTAAGTCCTCTGGTTTCTTTATTACTTTTACCAGCGACCCAAGCTGCTTCTATGACTTTATTTTTTTCTTCAATATAGTTCTTTGTATATTTCCTATTCGGACTTTTTTTTTAAATTTGTCAATAAGTCTGTCAATACCTTCAATTCCACTAGATATATTCATATGTTAACATATTCTTTATTTTGTAAATTTGCTTTTATAAAAAAAAACTTTTTTGAAATGTCTATGTTATTCTAGTAACTTCTAATTTTGTATATCATAAAATTTTGTCCTAAACTTCATTTCTAATTGCATTACGTAATAGCTGTTTCTCACATATTCTCTATAATGTTTGTTAATTAGATATAATATTAAAGCTATAATCCCTACAAGATTCACGTAAAGGATCCATGATGGTGTACCCTCGTTTGTGTTTGACAGTACAGCACTGCCTCCTGCAACATTATTGTTGTTTACTACCTCTTCCTTGCTTTGTCCAAAACCCATATTTGCTACGTTCTTTATTTGCTGAATCAGCCGCTGCTTTTGCCTATTGTCTACTGCTATTGCGACGATTCGGTGAAGCTCAGCTACCCTCTGTCTCGCTTGTACCCTTTTCCCACCACGTTTTTTTCGTGGCTTTTTCTCAACTATTCGTTCTCTGAATTGCTTCAGAGCTTCTTGCTGTTTTGCCTGCCTCTGTTTGTACTCTGCTATAGTGATCTTCTTTTTGCCGGGAACATATGTTGGAGCTCCGGTTGCTGGGGTTCCTGGGCTATATTCTTCTATTTGCTTACCCATAAAAAAATGTTAAACCAACCTTGGCAGGACCTGTTTAATTCGGCAGGAACTGTTTAATTCGGCAGGATCTGTTTAATTCGGCAGGATCTGTTTAATTCGGCAGGATCTTGTTAAATTCGGCAGGATCTTGTTAAATTCGGCAGGATCGCCATGTTGTATAAGATAGACGCATGTTGTATGGGGTTTGGTAGGACATGGTATCAATAGTGAAAAATAAGTGCTACAGACTAAATTTTAATGAATTCAGGTCCAGAAACGTTTGGTTGATTGTAGTTTTAAAATTTATTTTTTTAGTTGAAGAATAATTGCGTAATGGGTTTTTTAAAAAAGTCATATGAAGCTTTTTACAGCTACAGCTTCAATTTTAATGAATTCAGGTCCAGAATTGTTTGTAGTTGACTGCAGTTTTAATTTTTTTTTAGTTGAAAAATAAGTGCGTAATGCGTTTTTTTTTAAATTCGTAAGAAGCTTTTTAAAACTACAGCTTCAATTTTAATGAATTCAGGTCCAGAATCGTTTGTAGTTGATTGAAGTTTTAAAATTTTTTTTAAAGTTGGAATATAAGTGCGTAGCGCTTTTTTTAAATTTATATGAAGCTTTTTACAGCTACAGCCTAAAATTTAATGAATTCTGGTCCAAAATCGTTTGTAGTTGATTTTAGTTTAAATGAAGCTTTTTACAGCTACCGCCTAAATTTTAATGAATTCTGGTCCAGAATCGTTTGCAGTTGATTGTAGTTTTAAAATTTTTGTTTGTAGTTGCAAAATAAGTGCGTAATGGGTTTTTAAAAATTATATGAAGCTTTTTACAACTACAGCTTCAATTTTAATGAATTCAGGTCCAGAATCGTTTGTAG
>NW_016158361.1:12215-12429 GCF_001687245.7 Rhagoletis zephyria | reverse complement strand
CCAGAATCGTTTGTAGTTGATTGCAGTTTTAAACTTTTTGTTTGTAGTTGAAAAATAAGTGCGTAGCGCGTTTTTTTTTTAAATTTATATGGAGCTTTTTACAGCTGCAGCCTAAATTTTAATGAATTCTGGTCCAGAATCGTTTGTAGTTGATTGTAGTTTTAAAGTTTTTTTTAGTTGAAAAATAAGTGCGTAGCGTAGTAGTTGATTGTAG
>NW_016158361.1:9219-11923 GCF_001687245.7 Rhagoletis zephyria | reverse complement strand
GCTACAGCTTCAATTTTAATGAATTCAGGTCCAGAATCGTTTGTAGTTGATTGTAGTTTTAAAGTTGTTTTTTTATTTGACAAATAAGTGTGTAGCGCGTTTTTTTTTAATTTATATGAAGCTTTTTACAACTACAGCTTCAATTTTAATGAATTCAGGTCCAGAATCGTTTGTAGTTGATTGTAGTTTTAAAGTTGTTTTTTTATTTGACAAATAAGTGTGTAGCGCGTTTTTTTTTAATTTATATGAAGCTTTTTACAACTACAGCTTCAATTTTAATGAATTCAGGTCCAGAATCGTTTGTAGTTGATTGTAGTTTTAAAGTTGTTTTTTTATTTGACAAATAAGTGTGTAGCGCGTTTTTTTTTAATTTATATGAAGCTTTTTACAACTACAGCTTCAATTTTAATGAATTCAGGTCCAGAATCGTTTGTAGTTGATTGTAGTTTTAAAGTTGTTTTTTTATTTGACAAATAAGTGTGTAGCGCGTTTTTTTTTAATTTATATGAAGCTTTTTACAACTGCAGCTTCAATTTTAATGAACTCAGGTCCAGAATCGTTGGTAGTTGATTGTAGTTTTACAATTTTTTTTAGTTGAAAAATAAGTGCGTAACGTAGCAGTTGATTGTAGTTTTAAGTTTTTTTTTTAGTCGAAAATTAAGTGCGTAGCTAGTTTTTTTNTGTTTTAAAATTTTATTTTAGAAGATAAAATAAGTGCGTAATGCGTTTTTTAAAAAATTCATATGAAGCTTTTTACGGCTACAGCTTCAATTTTAATGAATTCAGGTCCAGAATCGTTTGTAGTTGATTGTAGTTTAAATTTTTTTTTGTAGTTGAAAAATAAGTGCGTAATGCGTTTTTTTTTATTTTATTGAAGCTTTTAACAGCTACAGCTTCAATTTTAATGAATTCTGGTCCAGAATCGTTTGTAGTTGATTGTAGTTTAAATTTTTTTTTGTATTTGAAAAATAAGTGCGTAATGTTTTTTTTTTTTTAATTTTAATGAAGCTTTTAACAGCTACAGCTGCAATTTTAATGAATTCTGGTCCAGAATCGTTTGTAGTTGGTTGTTGTTTTAAAATTTTATTTTAGAAGATAAAATAAGTGCGTAATGCGTTTTTTAAAAAATTCATATGAAGCTTTTTACCGCTGCCGCCTAAATTTTAATGAATTCTGGTCCAGAATCGTTTGTAGTGGATTTTAGTTTTAAAATCTTTGTTTGTAGTTGCAAAATAAGTGCGTAATGGGTTTTAAAAAAATTTATATGAAGCTTTTCACAACTACAGCATCAATTTTAATGAATTCAGGTCCAGAATCGTTTGTAGTTGATTGTAGTTTAAAATTTTATTTTAGAAGAAAAAATAAGTGCGTATCACGTTTTTTTTAAATATATGAAGCTTTTTACAGCTACAGCCTAAATTTTAATGAATTCTGGTCCAGAATCGTTTGTAGTTGATTGTAGTTTAAAATTTTATTTTAGAAGAAAAAATAAGTGCGTATCACGTTTTTTTTAAATATATGAAGCTTTTTACAGCTACAGCCTAAATTTTAATGAATTCTGGTCCAGAATCGTTTGTAGTTGATTGTAGTTTAAAATTTTATTTTAGAAGAAAAAATAAGTGCGTATCACGTTTTTTTTTCAATATATGAAGCTTTTTACAGCTACAGCCTAAATTTTAATGAATTCTGGTCCAGAATCGTTTGTAGTTGATTGTAGTTTAAAATTTTATTTTAGAAGAAAAAATAAGTGCGTATCACGTTTTTTTTAAATATATGAAGCTTTTTACAGCTACCGCCTAAATTTTAATGAATTCTGTCCAGAATCGTTTGTAGTTGATTGTAGTTTTAAAGTTTTTTTTATTTGAAAAATAAGTGCGTAATGCGTTTTTTTTAATTTATATGAAGCTTTTTACAGCTACAGCCTAAATTTTAATGAATTCTGGTCCAGAATCGTTTGTAGTGGGTTTTAGTTTTAAAATCTTTGTTTGTAGTTGCAAAATAGGTGCGTAATGGGTTTTAAAAAAATTTATATGAAGCTTTTCACAACTACAGCTTCAATTTTAATGAATTCAGGTCCAGAATCGTTTGTAGTTGATTGTAGTTTTAACATTTTTGTGTGTTGTTGAAAAATAAGTGCGTAATGCGATTTTTAAAAATTCATATGAAGCTTTTTACAGCTACAGCTTCAATTTTAATGAATTCAGGTCCAGAATCGTTTGTAGTTGATTGTAGTTTTAACATTTTTGTGTGTTGTTGAAAAATAAGTGCGTAATGCGATTTTTAAAAATTCATATGAAGCTTTTTACAGCTACAGCTTCAATTTTAATGAATTCAGGTCCAGAAACGTTTGTAGTTGATATTAGTTTTAAAATTTTTTTTTAGTTGAAAAATAAGTGCGTAATGCGTTTTTTTTTTAATTCATATGAAGCTTTTTACAGCTACAGCTTCAATTTTAATGAATTAAGGTCCAGAATCGTTTTTAGTTGATTGAAGTTTTAAAATTTTTTTTTAAGTTGGAAAATAAGTGCGTAGCGCTTTTTTTTTTTAATTTATAGGAAGCTTTTTACAGCTACAGCCTAAATTTTGATGAATTCTGGTCCAGAATCTTTTGTAGTTGATTTTAGTTTTAAAATTTTTGTTTGTAGATGAAACATAAGTGCGTAATGCGATTTTTAAAAAATTCATATGAAGCTTTTTACAGCTA
>NW_016158361.1:4463-8455 GCF_001687245.7 Rhagoletis zephyria | reverse complement strand
CAGCTTCAATTTTAATGAATTCAGGTCCAGAATCGCTTGTAGTTGATTGTAGTTTTACAATTTTTTTTAGTTGAAAAATAAGTGCGTAGCGTAGTAGTTGATTGTAGTTTTAAGTTTTTTTTTTAGTTGAAAAATAAGTGCGTAGCGTAGTAGTTGATTGTAGTTTTAAAGTTTTTTTTTAGTTGAAAAATAAGTGCGTAGCGCGTTTTCTTTTAATTTATATGAAACTTTTTACAGCTACAGCCTAAATTTTAATGAATTCTGGTCCAGAATCGTTTGTAGTTGATTGTAGTTTTAAAGTTTTTTTTTAGTTGAAAAATAAGTGCGTAGCGCGTTTTCTTTTAATTTATATGAAACTTTTTACAGCTACAGCCTAAATTTTAATGAATTCTGGTCCAGAATCGTTTGTAGTTGATTGTAGTTTTAAAGTTTTTTTTTAGTTGAAAAATAAGTGCGTAGCGCGTTTTCTTTTAATTTATATGAAACTTTTTACAGCTACAGCCTAAATTTTAATGAATTCTGGTCCAGAATCGTTTGTAGTTGATTGTAGTTTTAAAGTTTTTTTTTAGTTGAAAAATAAGTGCGTAGCGCGTTTTCTTTTAATTTATATGAAACTTTTTACAGCTACAGCCTAAATTTTAATGAATTCTGGTCCAGAATCGTTGGTAGTTGATTGTAGTTTTACAATTTTTTTTGGTTGAAAAATAAGTGCGTAACGTAGCAGTTGATTGTAGTTTTAACATTTTTTTTTAGTTGAAAAATAAGTGCGTAATGCGTTTTTTTTTTATTTTAAAGAAACTTTTAACAGCTACAGCTTCAATTTTAATGAGTTCTGGTTTGTAGTTGATTGTAGTTAAAATTTTTTTTTAAAAAAAAAAATAAGTGCGTAATGCGTTTTTTTTTTTATTTTAAAGAAACTTTTAACAGCTACAGCTTCAATTTTAATGAGTTCTGGTTTGTAGTTGATTGTAGTTTTAAAATTTTATTTTAGAAAAAAAAATAAGTGCGTATCACGTTTTTTTTTCAATATATGAAGCTTTTTACGGCTACCGGCAAAATTTTAATGAATTCTGTACAGAATCGTTTGTAGTTGATTGTAGTTAAAATTTTTTTTTTAGTTGAAAAATAAGTGCGTAATGCGTTTTTTTTAAATTCATATGAAGCCTTTTACAGCTACAGCTTCAATTTTAATGAATTCAAGTCCAGAATCATTTGTAGTCGATTTTAGTTTTAAAATTTTTGTTTGTTGTTGAAAAATATGTGCGTAATGCGATTTTTAAAAAATTCATATGAAGCTTTTTACAGCAACAGCTTCAATTTTAATGAATTCAAGTCCAGAATCATTTGTAGTCGATTTTAGTTTTAAAATTTTTGTTTGTTATTGAAAAATATGTGCGTAATGCGATTTTTAAAAAATTCATATGAAGCTTTTTACAGCTACCGCCTAAATTTTAATGAATTCTGGTCCAGCATCGTTTGTAGTTGATTGTAGTTTAAACTGTTTTTTTTAAGTTAAAAACTAAGTGCGTAATGGGTTTTTTTTTAATTTATATGAAACTTTTTACAACTACAGCTTCAATTTTAATGAATTCTGGTCCAGCATCGTTTGTAGTTGATTGTAGTTTAAACTGTTTTTTTTAAGTTAAAAACTAAGTGCGTAATGGGTTTTTTTTTAATTTATATGAAACTTTTTACAACTACAGCTTCAATTTTAATGAATTCAAGTCTAGAATCGTTAAAATTTTTGTTTGTAGTTGAAAAATAGGTGCGTAATGCGATTTAAAAAAAATTCATATGAAGCTTTTTACAGCTACCGCCTAAATTTTAATGAATTCAAGTCTAGAATCGTTAAAATTTTTGTTTGTAGTTGAAAAATAGGTGCGTAATGCGATTTAAAAAAAATTCATATGAAGCTTTTTACAGCTACCGCCTAAATTTTAATGAATTCAAGTCTAGAATCGTTAAAATTTTTGTTTGTAGTTGAAAAATAGGTGCGTAATGCGATTTAAAAAAAATTCATATGAAGCTTTTTACAGCTACCGCCTAAATTTTAATGAATTCAAGTCTAGAATCGTTAAAATTTTTGTTTGTAGTTGAAAAATAGGTGCGTAATGCGACTTTTAAAAAACTCATATGAAGTTTTTACAGCTACAGCTTCAGTTTTAATGAATTCAGGTCCAGAATCGTTTGTAGTTGATTGTAGTTTTAAAATTTTTGTTTGTAGTTGAAAAATAGGTGCGTAATGCGACTTTTAAAAAACTCATATGAAGTTTTTACAGCTACAGCTTCAGTTTTAATGAATTCAGGTCCAGAATCGTTTGTAGTTGATTGTAGTTTTAAAATTTTTGTTTGTAGTTGAAAAATAGGTGCGTAATGCGACTTTTAAAAAACTCATATGAAGTTTTTACAGCTACAGCTTCAGTTTTAATGAATTCAGGTCCAGAATCGTTTGTAGTTGATTGTAGTTTTAAAATTTTTGTTTGTAGTTGAAAAATAGGTGCGTAATGCGACTTTTAAAAAACTCATATGAAGTTTTTACAGCTACAGCTTCAGTTTTAATGAATTCAGGTCCAGAATCGTTTGTAGTTGATTTAAGATTTTAGATTTTTTTTGTAGTTGAAAAATAAATGCGTAATGTGTTTTTAAAAAAATTTATTTGAAGCTTTTTACAACTACAGCTTCAATTTTAATGAATTCAGGTCCAGAATCGTTTGAAGTTGATTGTAGTTTTAAATTTTTTTTCAAGTTGAAAAATAAGTGCGTAGCGCGTTTTTTTTTTTTAAATTTATATGAAGCTTTTTACAGCTACCGCCTAAATTTTAATGAATTCTGGTCCAGAATCGTTTGTAGTTGATTGTAGTTTACATTTTTTTTCGTAGTTGAAAAATAAGTTCGTAATGCGTTTTTTTTTAAATTTATATGAAGCTTTTTACAACTGCAGCTTCAATTTTAATGAATTCAGGTCCAGAATCGTTTGTAGTTGATTGTAGTTTTATAATTTTATTTTAGAAGAAAAAATAAGTGCGTATCATGTTTTTTTTTTTAATATATGAAGCTTTTTACAGCTACCGCCTAAATTTTAATGAATTCTGTCCAGAATCGTTTGTAGTTGATTGTAGTTTTATAATTTTATTTTAGAAGAAAAAATAAGTGCGTATCATGTTTTTTTTTTTAATATATGAAGCTTTTTACAGCTACCGCCTAAATTTTAATGAATTCTGTCCAGAATCGTTTGTAGTTGATTGTAGTTAAAATTTTTTTTAAGTTGAAAAATAAGTGCGTAATGTGTTTTTTTTAATTCATATGAAGCCTTTTACAGCTACAGCTTCAATTTTAATGAATTCAGGTCCAGAATCGTTTGTAGTTGATTGTAGTTTTAAAATTTTTTTTTAAGCTGAAAAATAGGTGCGTAGCGCGTTTTTTTTTAAAAATATATGAAGCTTTTTACAGCTACCGCCTAAATTTTAATGAATTCTGTCCAGAATCGTTTGTAGTTGATTGTAGTTAAAATTTTTTTTAAGTTGAAAAATAAGTGCGTAATGTGTTTTTTTTAATTCATATGAAGCCTTTTACAGCTACAGCTTCAATTTTAATGAATTCAGGTCCAGAATCATTTGTAGGCGATTTTAGTTTTAAAATTTTTGTTTGTTGTTGAAAAATAAGTGCGTAATGCGTTTTTTTTAATTCATATGAAGCTTTTTACAGCCACAGCTTCAGTTTTAATGAATTCAAGTCCAGAATCGTTTGTAGTTGATTGTAGTTTTAAAATTTTTTTTTAAGCTGAAAAATAGGTGCGTAGCGCGTTTTTTTTTAAATTTATATGAAGCTTTTTACAGCTACCGCCTAAATTTTAATGAATTCATGTCCAGAATCGTTTGTAGTTGATTGTAGTTTTATAATTTTTGTTTGTAGTTGAAAAATAGGTGCGCAATGCGATTTTTAAAAAACTCATATGAAGCTTTTTACAGCTACAGCTTCAATTTTAATGAATT